>NW_019743669.1:172811-211581 GCF_002891405.2 Cryptotermes secundus
CCCACCACCACCCTTCCAACAAGCAAGCTGCACTTTCTACATTGGTGCACAGGGCCAGAGCACTGTGTGATCAAGACAGCCTAAATGCGGAGTTGGTGCTCCTGAAGGATGTATTCAAGAGGAACGGATACAACAACCGGCAGACCTACAGAGTTCTCAACCTTCAGCCCAACATCAGCCGGCCTGAAGACAAACCGGGCTCAGTCGCCTTCCTTCCCTATGTCGGGACCATATTCAACCGTATCAGCAGAGTGCTGTCCCGGCACAACATCAAAGCAGTGGGTCTGCCTCCATACAAATTATCCAATTTCCTCCGGCCGGTTAAAGACAGCCTGGGCCTAAGGACACCGGGCGTATACAGTATCCCATGCGAGTGCGGGAAAGTCTATATTGGGCAGACAGGCCGCTCCGTGGACACGAGTTTGAAGGAGCATCAGCGGCACACCCGTCTCGAACAACCGGACAAGTCGGCCGTAGCTGAACACAGCATCGAACTGGGACACCGCATTCAGCTTCAGAATACCTCCATCCTCGCCACCAAGACGCGCTATATGGATCGCATCATTAGGGAAGCCATTGAGATCGAACTGCATCCAGGGAATATGAACAGAGAGGATGGNCTTGGAAACCTCTCATCTGTTTTCTTAGAAAACACCCATCGGGATATGACGCCAGATCCAGAAGGCCACACAGGCCATGACCAACCAACATAGCAACCACCCCCACCCCCCTCAGCTTACGGATTAGTGCCCAGCCTTTAACCTTGCCTTTCTCTCCCCTACACAAAAACACGCTTGTCCCAGCTCCCTTCCCCTACCCCTCCCACACTACTGCTTTCACTTGTATACTTGCCCTTCCCCCCTACACTCTCTGCTCTCACATATCTGTGTATTTCCACACAGTCTGCTTTTACCGGTTCTCACGGTCTCTCCGCTTGCAGAATTCTTATATTTTTTCTTCTACCCTGAAGATGGAGGCGATACGTTCCTCCGAAACGTCGGTTAACACCACATATACACGGTGCCAATTCCCAGAAGACTGCTTTCTTCATAGTCACCGCCGTGAAAGCCTCAAATCTTACATCCATTGTAATGTTTTAATACATGGCTTAATTGCATGTGCTGTATTATCATATTCCATGCTTTATTGTACAGGCAGAGCTGCGCATTGGTGTGCTGCCAACACATCTGTCATATGATGCACCATGGCCAGTAAGGAAGGTCCCACTGCGCTGCACACCCCACTTTGCAACATACCATTTGGAGAGCAAGACGTACTGTGTTGTGACAAGTCTGGCTGAACCCACCAATAAATACTACAAATTCAATGGGGAGGACAAGGTCAGTATATTTCTTGCACTAATCAGTTTATCCCTGTCCCATATCTGTATTATTATGACATATTAACCCACTGGTGATATGCTGGTGACTTATTTCCAGCTGGTTAAAAATAAACCACTGATGTTTCATTAGTCCGTATCTCCCCCCCCCCATTAAGTGGTAGCAAATTTGGTATGCCATGTTTAGCAAATGAAAAACAAGATATTGTAACGTGTTTACGTTACCGAAGACGCCGTAGAGATGGTTAATTGGGTTTATTTAACAATCTACAAATAACGGCTACAATTAATTATCACAATATCACGGGTTTCCACACTTTACAAACCCTACAACAAATCTCTTAACACTGTCTTCACTTGTCTTCACGTACTACTAACGCGGGAGCTATACAAGTCTCCCTGAAATACACACTCCNCCAGGTTACGGGGGCTCGGCTATCTTCGGCTCCGCTCGGCTCTCTTCGGCTCCGCTCGTGACGTCACCGCGCGTTGCGCATTGCGGGGTGATTACTCGCCTATTACGCGAGCGCTAAGTTACTGCTACGTGGAGCTGGGGCGGTAGGGATCAACATGTCACAATATTTTCTTCCCACCTTCCTCCATATTTTAAGAATTACAAACTGGGCGTCACCATGAATTCATATGCCAAATTTTTTATATCAATTTTTTATCTATTAAAGTTTTACCAGTTTGATGCCAAAATTTGCTGTGTGCCCGTCCCCCCCAAACTCAAATTGTATGTGTGCCAAATGGGTAATTTTGATGTTGTGACATGTGAAGCCAGTGCTAGGCAACAGCTGCAAAACAAGTAACTGTAAACAGCCATTTCTAAATAACAAACAAACATGTTTCTATGGCAGTGAGAGAACAGCAATAATGGAAGATATTTTCCATGCAGTCCATGCCGAGGTGATATAACCAGGACCAGTTAGCAGTAGCAGTCAGTCAGAGAACAGCTGGAGTTCGGTCACTGTAGCTGTTGCTATTGGAAGCTGGTGGTTGAGGCTGGGGACAGTTTGGGAACCCAGAGGAAGGGGTACATCCACTGTTGGAAGCCGCTGCCAAGCAACAGCAGTAAAGCCATGACTGTGGACATAAGTATGTGTGTATGTGTAGTAGTGAACTATAAGTTGTAGTCACATGCTCTATGAAAGTGTGCAATATATCCGGTCATCAATCTGAAACCTGTCTATAGACATTCTGTTATGTGACAGCTGGTGTCGGAAGTTGGATCAGATTGATTTAATGATCGGACTGAATTGCTGAACTGAAAATGAAATCAAATGTCTCCCAGATGGATATCCACCAAGCCAAAACCAAGTAATCATGAGGAGTTGATAACTGCAGTGATAGCCAGTCCAGTAAGGATGGAAACCATGGGGGAAAAATTGAAGGTCATGGATTTGAAGGTGAAACCAGAATAAATTGAAGGCACAGTGGAAACTGACAAGCTTTAAAGGACCAGTCTAGCGACTAACATCTGGCTGTGAGGCACCGCGGACGGCTGAAGAAACGGCCTTGGCAGAAGGTGGCCATCAGCAGTTGACCCACCATGCCATTCCTGCACTGTAAGGGTCACGTTCATGAGGGACTAGGCAGGGACATTTTTGCAAGAGGAACTCATAAAGCATGAACACCTGTGAGGAGATGATGGACATGCCAGGAATGCAGCAATGGAATATGAGACTGAGACTTAAGGGAGCAACTACAACTGAGGAAGGAGAGCACATCCCACAGGATCTTCAGGAAAACCATAGAACTGGAGATCGAAAAGCAAATAGTCAAGCCTTCAACTGGGCTGTGGGTAGTTAGTGATTGGACATTATGGAGGGGCTCAGCACCTCCATAATGAAAGCCCAGCCCGTGGAAAAGAAGAAATAGCAGTATGCCTGTAGGCTATTCAGAACGTTAAGGAGGAGGGAACAGTGTGGCATGTAGACCCATTGCTAGGCAACAAGTGCAAAACAAGCAGCTGTACAAAAGTCACTGCTAAGTAACCACCTCACAAACAAGCATGTTTCCAAAACCTGTCTGTAGTTGCTCCATCGCATGACAATATTTATGGCATTGTGCACTTCATTATAACACTTTGCGGACCGGTGGCATATTTTTATGCCCAGCACTTTTGCCGGACCTGTGGCTTATTATTATGATTTTAGGACACATTATGTTGAAACACACTATACCTTGCACTGGCGCCAGGCAGACGCATGGTGCTTGATAGACCTCTTGAATGTTTGCTTTGTAGTCAGTAACATGATCCCGCTGTTTATGTCCCAACTGTTTTCCTTTAACACTCCAAAAGAAAATGCCTTTGTTCATCTTCCAGCTGCATGCACCGGGCAGGAAGTTACTAGTGCAAAAGTTTTCTCGGAGAACAAGAAATATCTGACTTGTTCTTCGATGAGCTGTCTGACGTCCCTTGTGAGTCTGCTAGTGATAGCGACTCACAATCTGATGGTGAGTGTGGCAGGGGTAAACAAAAGATTGTGGCCACAGACAGTGAAAGTGAAATTGAAAGTGAAAGTGACGGTAGCTCCGACAAAAGTGAGGGTAGCAACATTACGGGGACAACCACATGGCGAAAAGTAGACAAAACGCCTGCTTTGAGACAGTTTGCTGGAAATCCAGAGGTGAAGCAAATACCATCGGACCCAACACAAATGTCTGAAGTAGCAGAACTCTTTTTTTGGAGCTAGTTTCTTTGACCGGGTCCATCAACTTCCACCCCATGCAGGCCTCATGTGGACCCCCTGGGCAACTCTCGGCTGATATGCGGAAACATACCCTTGTGAAAATTGTGAAGAGTGAACATGCCAAGGGGAAGCAGCCTTCTAGGTGATGCCATGTTTGCACAGTACACAACAAAAGGAGTATGACTGTCTACATGAGCAAGTTCTGTGTAATGCCACTTCACAAAGGGGAATGTTTCCAGAAATATCACACTCTCAAGCACTTCTAGGAGCATTGGTAAGTGTTCTCCAAAAATTTTAGTTCATAAAATTAATTAGGAGATTTTATATCAATTTTTAAAGTGAACAGTGCACAAGTTAGGGTAGTAGGTTTAAAAATGCCGGTCCCCAGGGTGATTTAAATATTTCAATCGCCGGTCTGCAAAGTGTTAACGCACTGTGGACCAGTATGCCTGTAAAATTAAAAACCCCAGTTCCTAGAAGTTCAGTAGTGCTCCATGGAATCAGATCTCTCACAGCAAGAACCTTTATACAGTGGAGCATGTCAGAAACAAGACCAGAGATAATGGAAGCAAATTTGTTTTCTACATTGATACAGAATCAAATAAAAAGGAATTGTGTGCAGATCTCACAGCCATCAAAGAAGAGACCCAAAATATTTATGATTTTGTAAGAAGTGTTTAACCTTTAACGTCCGAATGGCACATATATAGGTTGCAAGCAGCAAAACTGGAGTTGGCCGAATGATGTGTACATAGGTCGCAGGACACATGCTCTCTTTGGGAGTGCTGGCAGTTTGACCTTGGGTTGGAAACCAAAACATACCTACGTGAGGTCATGTCAGTGGTTCATTCCTTAGCTCTGAACAAAGAAATTGTTTATCACGGTACTGGTTTCGATACTATTTACGTTTAGATATGACTGTTTATGACCTGGTCAGCCAAATACAGCCCAGCCTTGTTTCAAGAACTGATGAAATATTTATCGGTGCTTGCATAAGAGCACTTGCAGAGCCTTCAAGGAAGTCTGACGCATTCAAGGATTGGTTTTCAGTGGCGTATTATCAGTCAGGAAGTCAGTGTCAGATTGTCTAATATTTCTTTATCAGTTAGAAAGTCAGTGTCAGACTGTCACATATTTTTTTTATATATCATTTTTATTTTGCGTCTTTGAAGAGGTATAAACCCACTGAGCCAGTATTACTTTGTGAGTAAAAGACATCCTCACCACTGCGACTTTCAGTATGTGTCTGACTGGCACGCTTTTCGACTAGTATTATAATTACTTTGCATCACTATTTTGCGAATATTACCAACAGGTGAGAGTGTCGCTTTGTCAATCAACATAATTTATTCGATTTTGCTAGAAACCCCCCCCTCCTCCAGGATGATTCTTCAATCACACAAGCCGAATATCATGGTCAGTGGCGTTTCTAGGGGGAAGGCCAAAGTTATCAGGAGGTCCAACTGAGTTGACTGGAGGTGAAACATTCACAACACTGGCCAACCAAAGGGAAACAAAGTCGTTGTGTGTTTCGCTAAATAAGAAAAGCAGGAGCACTCTCTTCTATTGTAAAAAGTGTGATTTTTCTCTGTGTGAAGTGGACTGCTTCGAGAAGTGTCACACGTGTCAGTGTGACTATCATAGTGAAGTGACTGTGAACTGAAACTGTGAGGTGACGCAGTTCAAACTCACGTACAGTAATATTATTGTATTATTGATGTGTTCCAGTGAATTCAGATTGCTCCTGGCTTTTCTGGGCCTTGCTGATAAGATAACCTAAAGCAACACTGAAAAAGAATGGTGATAAGACACCTCCTTGTTGTGGACCATTTTGAATAGCGGAAACATCAAATAAATGTTTATAAATCTAACCGCTTTTACAATGTAGCCACGCTTTTGGAGCCACCTTTAAGCACACTTCCCATACTTCATCACATATACACTTCACTCACTTCCCTTTTCACTTTAGGATTAACCATTACTCAGTTGCTCACCTCGAGTCATCTGATAATGGCTCCGATGTATTATATGGATATGGAGCCATGCTGGGTTGGGTTTCACTTGTTAAACAATCCCTTACCTTATTGTAGATTCTCCCTGAGGTTACTGCAACTGGGTCGCCCTATAGTTGCTGCAGATATCAAACTCTAAAATCCAGACATCGGAGTCTTGGGTGCCATTTCCAGTCAGAGAACACAGGATCTTTCTCAGGGCTTTAACACCACCTTGGTTCCAACAAAAGAGTCAACAAACCCAAACAATAATGTTGCGAAATACTTAATACTTTATTCAGATTCTCACTTTACATAATTAACTATACTGATGGCTCTGATTTGGTATAGTTCTTTGTGTGAAACATTGAGAAGCCAGACAGTAGCTGACAGGAATAATTCTTCCACCTGTTTATGGATTCCTCTAGAAAAAATTCTTGTGGTTGTCTGCGCAACCATTCATGCACCACCTGCCGTACCTCTTCATCAGAATGGAATTTCTTTCTTCCCATCACCCTCTTTGAGTGGCCCAGACATGTGGTAATCTCTTGGGGCTAGGTCTGGTAAGTATGGTGGATGTGGAAGACACTCAAAGTGCAAGTCTTGGATTGTTGCAACTGTTGCATGGGCAGTATGGGGCTGAGCATTGTCATGTTGCAAAAGGACACCTCTAGTCAATAGTCCACGTCGCTTTCATCTGACTGCAGGTTGAAGATGATTCTTCAAGAGATCTAAATATGAGGCACTGGTGTTAGTGTTCCCTGAGGCATGTAGTGCTCCAAGAGTAAGCTTCGTTCGTCCCAAAAGAGAATCAGCATAATCTTCCCTGCAGATGGCTGAGTCCGGAACTTCTTGGATTTTGGTGATGAGGAATGACGGCATTCCTCGCTCGTTCTCTTTGTTTCCGGTTGCTAGTAGTGCACCCAAGTTTCATCGCCAGTAACGATTCTCGAAAGGAAGCCATCACCTTCTGCTTCAAGGCGCCACAGAAGTTCTTCACAAGCGTCAACACATCATCGTTTCAATTCTGGAGTCAGCTGCCATGCCACCCACCTTGCAGACATTTTGTGAAACTGGAACACATCATGAATGACATGGTGTGCTGATCCGTGACTCACGTTAAGAATTTCGGCTGTTTCATCCACCGACACTCAGTGATTCTCCATCACTAGGGTTTCAACTGCTGCAATAGACTCAGGGGTCACAACTCTGTGTGCCTGACCCGAGCGAGGTGCATCTGCCACAGATGTCACACCATTTCTGAATTTCCTACTCCACTCGTACGCTTGTATCTGTGACAAGTATGCGTCACCATACTGAACCTTCATCCATCCATGAACTTCAATCAGTTTTACACCTTCACTGATCAAAAAACAAATGACAAAACATTGTTTTTCTTTCATGCATGTACATAGTGGAGCAGCCATCTTCAAACCAGCACTGTGATGGCGTTCTGTTTGTCTGCATTATACTGCCACCCATAGGATACTCTTTATAGCATTGGTAACATGTCTGCCAACTTATAGGACAATGGCACGATATTTTGAATTTTTATCTCAGTTTCACAGTTTTCATTTGACTCACCTATGTATTAACCCCAGTATGTTTGAATTGTCACCAGTATATAAATAACAGAATTATTTTTAAAATGGACTCTAGTAACTGTCTAATGATAGGCCACGCCATAGCTGAAGCGGTTAGTCACTAGCTTCCCACCGCAGCAGCCCGGGTCTGGTCAAATGGGATTTGTGGTGGACAAAGTGGCACTGGGGTGGGTTTTCTCCCAGTACTTCAGTTTCCCCTGCCAATCTTCAATCCACCAAATTCTCCATCATAATCACAAGGGGCAGGTACAAGAGGCCAATCAGTGGCCGCCGTGCTGAGTGGACCCAGCGAAACTATCTAATGATCATGTAACAGTATACATTACTAACTGATAGTGATGCACCCTGTTTTCTGAAGTGGCATGAGAATACAAGTCTTACATATTCTTCATTCACTGCTTAGCATCCTGTTATGTACATCACTTCTATATAAATAGGTCCATCGATCGCAGCAGTTTTACACTATTAATAAACAACTGATTGACTCAAATTGTCAATAAAATCAGTCTATTAAGATGATCTTTCATTATGTGTCTTGGTGCTTTATGACCATCATTAGGCATTTATAAGCAGCAAAATGTGTCCATGTTCATTAGTAGACTGTGTCACCCATTGCAAATAGTCTTGTTATATATTTTTTTTATGTAGAATTACAGTGTTTAAATATATTGAGATACTTGTCTAAAATTAGTAGACCTTATTTAAAGTTATTTTTCTAAAAATTATCCTGTTATAGATAGTGTGACATATTTGCGCTATGCAGGACACCCCACCTTCCAGCGGTGATGTAATAGCATCGGAGCAACTACTGCTGCAACAGTAAACAGGCCAGTCAACACTCTGTTCCCCTCCCCCGCGGTGATGTAACGGGGTATACCGTGGTTACTACGCAGCTATAAACAACTCAGCAGTGTTCCCCAGCAACGCCTGTAAACACGGCGTCACACAACAGGGGAGCTCGTGCAATGACTGTTGTTGTTGTTGTTGTTGTTGGAGAGGGTGGGTTTCCCCATGCACTTAGACCAAATATTGGTCCATTGTGCATCCCCCTGTGATATTCTACCAGTCTCTATTCCCTACTGGCACTGGTGCGTGCCATCAGTCCCGACTCAGCCAGCGCGTTCAGCCTCTACTGGCTCAGCTGTATCTCGATGCTTCCCCCATCTACCAGAGGCGTTAGAGACTACTGTTGGGCAGGAAATATCCTTCAATTTGGCTCAGAGTCCCCTTGGGACATGAGGTTCTTTTACGTGCCGTAAAGCTACGACACGGGAACCACGGCTTAAAGTCCCTCCCGGAGGACTTGTTCCCTGAATTTTTCCGCCCTTAAAAATTCCACGACCTCCACCAGGTTTGAACCCGCATACCTTGAGTCACGAGGTAGGAACATTACCCCTAGACTACGGAGGCCGCTTGCAATGGCTGTTGCTAGGCAGTCGGTAAACACGATGTTACGCAACAGGGGTACCTATCACGTAACTGTTTTCTGTGTTGTCCGTGCTGAGCCTAAATAAGGAGCAGTGAACACTGTTCAGTAGTGAGTGAGTAGTGAGTTACTAGAGAGAGAGTAACCAGTCAGTTGCAGTCTAGCATTTGCCGGAGTGAATGTAAGCATTAAGTGTGATACTGCTGATGGCAGTAGTTGTGTAATTGTGAATTGTGTAATTGTAAGAGCGAATGTTCAATAAATTTGCTAGAACCAAGATGGCGTGAAGTTATTTGTCACATTATATACCCAACACGTGACAAAATATAGGGAGTTTTTAAGGTGGACTGGAGTAAGGGGAATGGTGCATGTATATATAAAGTATTTTTTAACTTTTTGCCCTTTATGGGTACATGGGTATTATAAAAGTGTGCACTATTGGTGCTAATGGTCGCATATGGTTTTTTTTTGGGGGGGTGGGTGTTAAGCAGTGTATTTTTAATTTTTGATCCTTTAGAGTAATTGTTGATGTTATGTGAGTGTATGTTGTTGGTGGTCATGGCCCTGTTCTGTCTTGTTTTGGTGGTTTGTGCTTTTTTGATGTTCTGTGGTAGGCTCACTGGTCATGTTCTTATTTGTTCTATACTGATTAAGCCATTATGTGTGTTAATGGTACTACTTATGAGTTTTTGTTGTATGCTGATGTCTTGTGGTAGTTTCATGAAGTTGTTATACAATATAAATTAACCACACTAGATACACAATTAGATACAGCACCACATCAGTAGAAGCAATGAAACTACACTTCAACAGAAGACCAGGAAACAGTACCATAAACGAAACTTCCATATGCAAATAAAAAATGACCAATGAGCCTACCACAGAACATCAAAAAAGCACAAAAGCAAAAGCACCACAAACAAGATGGACTGGTGCCATCACCAACAACATGTACTCATAATGTCAACATTTACAGTAAAGGATCAAGAGTTTGAAATACCTCACTTAACTCCCCTCCCCAAAAAGAAAAACCCCATGTGCGACCATTAGCGCAAACACTGCACACCCATGTAACACCCACATCCCCCAAAAGGGCAAAAAGTTCAAAAACACGTTATATATACACACACACACACCATTCCACCTTGAAAACCTCCATACATATAAGTAACAATTTTAAATAAGCTTGACTAAATTGAGACAAGAATCTCAGCATATTTAAACACTGTAATTCTATGAAGAAAGCAGTCTTCTGGGATTTGGCACTGTGTATATGTGGTGTTAACCGACGTTTCAGAGGACCGGTTCTCACGGTCTCTTCGCTTGCAGATTTCTTATATTTTTTCTTCTACCCTGAAGATGGAGGTGATACGTTCCTCCGAAACGTCGGTTAACACCACATATACACGGTGCCATATCCCAGAAGACTGCTTTCTTCATAGTCACCGCCGTGAAAGCCTCAAATCTTGCATACTGTAATTCTATATGAAAGATTTTACATGACAAGACTATTTGCAGTGGATCTGTTGTGGCACAGTCTACTAATGAATGTGGACAATTGTGTTGGTTATAAATGCCCAATGATGGTTGTAAATGACCGAAACATATAATGAAATATCATCTTAATAGACTAACTGATTTTATGGGCAGTTTTGAGTCTATCACTTGTTTACTAAAAGTATGAAATTGTTGTGATTGACAGACACATTTACGTAGTAGTCAAATATTCTTGTTCTTCCTGTTTAATACAAACTCATTCATTTTGTCTTTCAGATGTCTCCCTTCCCCTCCCCCCTAAAATACTGATTAGCTTCACATCTTATGTCAAAACACCTCATTCACTTCATCTCTCTTATTGCCTTATAGCAGTTTGTCTTAAAATGTTGCCCATGTTTCAGGAATTGACAGTGGAGGAGCGAGATGACCGTTTCCCATTTCCAGCACAGGAGCGGTTTAGTATCTTACTATTCTCACCTGTGTCATGGGAGGTAAGCCCCAAACAGCGTACTGTTGTGGGAAGGACAGCTTTACATAGTATTGTCATGTGTATGAGAGACTATGAACTTGATTTGGATTGATAACTGGATTTATTGAACATTTACAGTTCGTAACTACAAATAACTATAGCACTATCGCTAATTTACACACTCAAAAATTCACTACAGCATGCAGTAAGTCATCTCAGTCTGCTGTGTCTTCACCTCTTGTTGCCTAGTAACGTCTTCCAGTGCCATAGCTTCGTCAGCTTGAGTGTTCATGTCCTAATTGGCCAGTGACTATCTGCCAACTAACTTAACTCTAGACTTGTCCTGCTTGTAACACCTCTACACTGACTGCACAGAAAACACCTTTTCCAGCAGCTCTTCTGTTATTGCATCATGCAGCTGTCACATTGACCACATAGAGAACCCCGTTTCCCAGTTAATTCAGTGGTGCATGTTAGGAATCTGCTGCCTAGCAATGGGTGTTGTTTATAGAGTCGTTACTTAACAACAGGTCTACGTGCTATACAATATGCAACAGGTGGCCTGGCATAGATAGAGAAAAGAATTAAATGTACCACACATTTTCTTGATATCTTGTATCATGTAACTGCTTTTCTGCTTTTATATGTATGTAATGAGGACACAGAATGACAGTTTTGTCATTTTGCCCACCCTAGTAGTACTGAGTGTGCATTGGACTCCATAGTCCATTGTATATATTATAGGCTTTCGTGAGACTGCCTCTTTCATTTCAAGTTGAGAATTTGGAAGAACTTTTAAAATCGAGACAACAGTTTTCTGCAGTATAAACATTTTTTCTATGGTAATTTGTAACACTGTGCACTTCTTTATGGTGCACTAAAGTGTACTACAACATGAACCTGAATGAAAGATGATTCTGAAGCAAGACAACTGCCGACTAGGAAACATATCTGCAGAGAAAAAATAATTTTATGAATTAATGCTACAGTATTACTACAAACATGTGAAAGGAAACAAACATTGTAAAAGATGTAATACATGACGTTATTGAGTTAGGTCCCTTCATTAAATCACTAGTCTTTATTCAGCTTTCTCAGTCTCTGTTCACCATTCCTATTGTCTGCCCCAGCTTCATTGTCTTTACAGTACCTACATTCTCTCCCTCATCTGTTGCTCTCACACTCATGTTTCCGTCAACATTCCCAACTTATCATGAGTGCCATCAAGTTAATCAGATATACAGCTCTTTTTAGATCCTTTCACTGTCACTTCTGAAGAGATATATTGTCATGATCTTGAGCCACTGGCACAGTGGGGTTACACTGGACTTATTTTCCTGATGTCAGAACATGTCCCCCTGCCAAGAGCCATTTGAAATACAGTTGTTTCAAGGCTTATTCACTGCATGAATTGCAGTTTGGATATCCAATGTTAAGTGACTTTTAATGCATCCAGCTGAAGCATTTCTCATTTTGTCAACAGTTCTCATGACCAGCAAACTTGTAACCAATCCCATGTTAGTCTTTTATTCACCTTTCCCTTTCTTTGACACTAGTGCAGTTTTTCATTTCACTATCACAATTGGTAGTAGTTTCATACTAGGCCGCGCCATAGCTCAAACAGTTAGTTGCTGGCTTCCCACTGCAGCAGCCCGGGTTCGATCCCAGGTCTGGTCGAGTGGGATTTGTGGTGGACAAAGTGGCACTGGGGCAGGTTTTGTCCTAGTACTTCCATTTCCCCTGCCAATCTTTATTCCACCAATTGCTCCACAATCACCCTCACTTATCATCTGGGGCTCGTACAATAGGCCAGAAGTTGCCGCAGTACAAGGGACTTAGTCCCACCCCATTAGCAATAAAAAAAAGGGTTTCGTACTTCCTACCAGCTCTACAAACTTTAGGTTCCTTATATCCTCATTGCCTGACATCTTTATGACAAATCTTGCACCTACAATATCAATGATGGAACTGGATAGCATTCCAAAATACATGGGCATTTCATTGACATTGCCTTGAAGTGTCATGCTGACTTCTTTCAACATGAAGGCCACTGCTATAAAACAGAACCTGTTCCTCCACATAACTTGAACACCACCCTGAACTAGACTTAAAATTTCAGCCTTTCACTGAGTAGTAATGTTGCACTAAACTGACATACCATTCTGTCTTTGAATCTATACAGTCAGTTTTCACGTCAAATTGGCATAAGTTGTGGCTTTTGGTTTCTGCCTTCAGATATGTGCCTTAGGAAACAACTGTATATTATTGCTTCTGCATGTTTAATCACCACAGCCTGCAAATACAAATCAGAATTGCAGTGCCTGACACTTTTTCCTGTATTATTCCCATTTATACTAGTACATTTCCTGGCATGAACTGTCATGTCTGTGATGAGTGACATTTGTCTATTAGCACAGAATCTGGTGATATAGATCACTGAATTTCTGCTCTTCCCCCCCCACCCACTTGATGCCACTTTTGGTAGCCTTATGACTTCTGGCCTTGAAATATAGTTCTCTCTCGCTTTTTCACTTACTACTTACATTACACCATAGTGTGAACTAGTCATCCATAGTACAGGCACGGTAAAAGCTCAAACCTGATTAAAAACATGTGATACTTAGATAGCATTCAAGTTCATGATGGCAACCCATAGTTTTGTAACCCTTAGAAGGAGGAAAGCATGAGGTTGAAATAAGTCTACATACCTGTCAGGGACTCAGGTGAGTCAACATGGGAAGCAAGGAAATTGTTAACAGATCCTTCTCGCTAAGCCTACATGTATATACACCATGTTACAGAAGTTAACTATAGGTCTCCATGTCAGTCAGCATATTGCATTCCTTCAAGTTCCCCATGTTCTGTAATCAGATCAAACTCTTCTGGTAATATCCATTGCCTAAATTTGGTTCTTCTCATGATTCCATTTCCTTGCCTTATATACAGGTACTTAGAAAGTGTGACTGACCTGTTCTGTCCATTTGACATGGTGTGTCATGATGTAAGTTGTTTCTGAGGTAGTAGGGTCACAGTTCCAGCACTTCTGAATCACATCAGTTGCTAATTCTGCCTGTTTCACATCTCCCACAATTATAACCTATAGCTGCACCATGGCCAAATTCTAATACCAGAACCTTCACGTGGCTGATTGTACTGTATTTTGGTAATTCTTGGACTCTGATTGTCTCTACTCTTAGCTGATGTGTCTTTAAATAAAACACCAAGACACTTTTTCTATCCTATTCCACCCTACTGTTGTTGTTTAGTTACAGAAGTTTCCTCATTCCTTTCTACTCTGACAAGCTGTCGACAAAGTTCCTCATACATTCTTCTTCAAATCTCAACTATAGGGTGCCATGATACAACAAGCCATATTTGTTCTGTTGGAAATTTCTACGTAATCAGTAAAGCAAATTACTTTTCTACTCTTCATATAGGGATTTGCTGAGGAAAATGTTTTGACTTAAAATAAATAAAGCAATTGATAACTGAGAGAAGTACATATTGAGAAACCTCACAATTTGTACACCTCACCTAATATTATTAGGTGATTAGATTTAGAAGTGTAAGGTGGACAAGATATGTAACATGCATGTGGGGAAAAAATTGCATACAGAACTTTGACTGGAAGAATTGAAGTCTTGGGGGGATTGAAGAATTAATAACATTAAAATGGGTCTTAGGAAAATAGGTTTTGTAGCTGCTAATGATGTCAGATTAGCTCATTATAGGATATAGCAGTGGACATTGATTGTGTGAAACATTTTTGGAGTTCATAACAGTGAGGAGTTGTTTCAGAGCTGAGTAACTATTAACTGCTCAAGGAAGATGCTCTACCGTGAGGTTTTTTAATTGTCTAGAGAATGATAACTGTTTTGTAGAACTGAAGCTTATTGTGATGTGCACTGTGTCAGTAACTCAGCATATTCTTTATTAGGTTTTTTATTGCTATTGGGGTGGGACTAAGTCCCTTGTACTGCGGTCAGTTCTGGCCTATTATACCAGCCCAGATGATAGGTGAGGGTGATTGTGGAGCAATTGGTAGAATGAAGATTGGCAGGCAACCCGAAGTACTTGGATTAAAACCTACACCAGCGCCACTTTGTCCACCACAAATCCCGCTTGACCAGACCCAGGATCAAACCCGGGCCACCGAGTTGGGATTCCAGCGACTAACCACTTGAGCTATGGCGCGGCCCCTTTATTAGGTTGATAATTATGCTTCTGCTTTTTGTGCATTCCTATGAATTGCTTCAATAATGCCTGTATTCCATATATATACAGGATGTCCCAGGAGGAATGTGCCAGACTTCAGGAGGGTGTTCCTTATATTAAAGTATGCTGATATCACCCAAAACACCTATGTCCAAAGTTGAACGGTTATGGAGATAATGGGCAGAGAAGTGTGAAACTTTGACAGGTGTTACACACTTGCTGATTACCAAATACATATTAAAACTGGCAGGAATATGTGGTTTCTGTAATGTTAATAATGTATGTAACATCAAACTAACTTGTGAGTGACATGAAGCCATTAAATTGAACTACAAAAAAACTTTCACGGCATGTCATAGTTGTCCTTAGGGTTCCAAGCACTATACATGACACATGAATGGCAAGCACTGATATAACATGGCCGACTGTGCATTCTGGTATAAGCTGACTACATAACTGTGCTAAAATACAGTACCTGCTTTATAGTAATTGTTCAAAGTGTCCTCCACCAGCTGCAATGCAGTTTTCGGCACTCATCATGAGGGACTGGGTAGCAGAAGCAGTGTTGCCTGAATGGTGATGTATGTGTTCTGCCGCTGCAAAAATACGATCCCCCAGTGCTTCTTGTGAATCAGCCTTAGTTTAGTAGGCTAACGTCTTCATGTGGCCCCAGAGGTAATAATCTAGAGGCGTAAGATCTGGCAACCTCGGTGGCCATCCAACAGGCTCGCCACGACCTAACCAGCGATTAGGGAAGGATTCATCTGAGTAGTGTCTCACGTGCTGAGTGTAATGTGGGGGAGACCCATTATGTTGGAAGTACATTTGGCTCCTTGTCATTAACGGGATGTCTTCCAACAAACATGGTAACTCATTCCTCAGGAACGCTTCATATGTGTTTCCAGTTAAATTGTTGTGAAACACAAAAGGTCTGATTAACCTGTTCCCAGCCACACAATGCCATACATTCACAGAAAATCTCTTGGAATTTCATTACCATTATCTCATGTGGATTATTATGGGACCACGTATGCACATTTCGTAAATTATTTACACTGTCCTGGGTAAAAGATGCCTCATCACTGAATAAAATGACGCTTAACAGTTCAGGATGAGCTTTTATCCAGTGGCACAAATCCGTACACAGAGCATGGTCGCTAGGTTCCAGATATTGTACCGTTTGATCATGGTAAGGATACAACTCTTCATCATGTAAAGTTCATCTCACCTGCATACGTGATATGCCAATGCGAGAGGCCATTCTACGAGTGGACAGACGCGGACTTCTCTGAACCATCTCAAGAATGTTCTCTCATGTGTTTGTCATTCGTACATCCTCCCTTTCAGAGTGCACAGAAACACTCTGAAGAGAACCAGTATCACACAGTGTCTGTGAAATTCGCGTAAATACACTTTGAGATGGAATCTTTCGATCGGGAAAATGCCTTTGGTATTCTTCAACAGCAGCACGTGCATTGCCACCACAAAATCCATACGCAAAATGCATATCACAATATTCCACGTGTGAAAACAAAAGGCATTTCAGCAATTCCGCACAACTAACCTACCAACCATTCTCAACGCGTCCGCAATGTACCCTGAAGGAATCACCTAAGCTTACGGCTAGTGTGAGCCGTCATCACCACACTCAAGGACAAACATTGATAAGACTTGTCAGCCGACAGGTACAGTGCGTGAACCCGCCAAAAGACCACACTTTTCTCGGGCCATTATCTCCGTAACCGTTCAACTTTGGACATAGATGTTTTGGGTTATATTGGCATACTTTAACATAAGGAACACCCTCCTGAAGCGTGGCACATTCCTCCTGGGACACTCTGTATGTATATGAGTTTTCATTTTACCTGTCAAACACAAAAAAAAAACAAACATCAAATAACTGACTCACATTCCACTTTGTATATCTGAGTTTATTTGCTAGTACAGTGTTGCTACATGTGCTGGCTCATTGAGCCATCATCAGGCGATACATAAACAAGTCTTATACTATTGAATGTATGGATCCATATATTGTTCTTAGTTGTGTATTATGAATAAAGTGATAATACAGCATGCTTGTCTCACTTTTACTATTCACCATTATATGCACAAATTAAATGGTTCTGTACTGAATCTGTACTTGTTTAAAATGTATAAAATAAGCATTTAAACTTAGTTCCAAATGGTATTATATATTGATAGGAGTTTTTGTAATGATTACTTCCAAGGTGTTTTAGAAACTCATGGAAAATGTTATCTTGGCCAGGCTGTTTTTAAGGTTTCTTACTGCTTCTTATAATTCTTCAAGATTAAAGTCTTTGGTAAATATTTCATCGTCCTTAGAATAGTTGTTCTCACTGCTTGTAACCTTGATCTTTTGTTTATATAGTTTATTCTTTCTTTTATTTTCTTTATTAAGTTTATACTGGGTTGTATAGGGTGTGTTAATTTTTTTTTCTTTTTCCCATCTGATATTTATTTTCCCTGAAGCATTATTGGTTGTTCAGTTCTAGGTGGAAACCTGTTGTTAAGTGTATTCATAAACTTACAAATTTTAGTTGGGTCTGTTCTGTAATTTAGGTTTTGTAGAAATGAGTTAAATTATTTTTTTTTAGCTTTGTTTATATTTAGGTGTAATTTTGCTACAGTTTTTCTCCATTGGACTATAGAATCTTGTTTTTGTGACCTTTCTGCTTTTGTCTTGCTAGGTCTCTCAGATTTTTTAATGACTAGTTGTGGGTTCCACAAGGATTTATATTTGACTTGCCTATTTATCCCATTTTGCTTTTTGGAAATTCCAAGATACTTTGTGTGTTTGTTCATTCTGATATCTTCCCATATTTATTGTCAGGATTACTGTTCTGTGCCCAGATCCTGGATCTTCTATTACTTCTTGTATGGTCTGGTATTTAATTTTTTTTGGCTATTATCTTGATTAAAAAATGTTGTGTATATGATGTAACTGTCTACTCTAATGTTGCTTATATGTTGATATTTGTTGTTGGGTCATAGTTGGGTATGTTGAGTGTGTTGTTGGATATGTAGTCTTTATTCAAGCTTACGTTGTTACATCTGCTTTCATCGCTTGTTGAATCCTAACTGTGCATATAATGTTGAATAGTAAAAGTGAGAGAAGCATGCTGTGTTATCACTTTATTAAAAATACATGACTGAAAACAATATATTGATCCATATAGAAAGCACAGTTCAATAGTGTAAGACTTGTTTATGTATCACCTAATTATGGCTCCATGAGCCAAACATGTAGCAACAGTGTACAAGCAAATAAACTCAGATATGCACAGTGGAATGTGATTGAGTTATTTGATGTTTGTTTTTGTTGTGTTTGACAAGTGAAATGAAAAAACTCACATATATATAGTACTTAACAGACAACAAGATGCATTCCTTAAAGCCTGTATTTCCATTGCAGGTGATCCCCAACACGAAAATGGAGCTTGAAGAATGGGAGCATGTGACATGTTTGAAAAATGTAAGTCTGGCATATGAGGGCACACGAAGTGGACTGAAGGGCTACATTGCTGTTGGCACAAATTACAACTATGGGGAGGATATCACCAGTCGGGGCAGGGTAAGACCCAATGAGATATTAGCCCAGAACCTTGGGCACAAAGTAATTCTAAATTTGATTCACCATTGTATGTATTCTTGCAGAGTATTATTTCTTTCCATAACCTCATCACCTTTTGTGATCATCGTTAACTCTCCAGTATCAGCCCATTTGGTCTGTTACAGAAATTAATAAACTTGGTCTTTCCATGTCTTTAGGGAACTCTGAACTATCTTCTTCATCTGGGTTGGAGGTTTATCATATCTCTGGTGACTCTCTCAGACCCCATTGTTTCATCTCAAATCATCTCATCACTTGTTGATACTGGTCAATAGATTTAGTGGTACTGCATGAGCTGTAGAGGTTATGCAGTGTTGCATTAGATGTAGAACTTATTGTGAATGATGAGTTTGGATGGATGTGTAGAAAAGGTTTAATGATTTATTGGCCTTGCCACTACCATTATGATCTGTTTTGAGTATTACAAAAGAATTAATCCATCATTTCAGAGGTTTTCCTTCTCATGGGTTAATATTTTATAATTTTTTGAATGGCTCCTATATCTAACTTCTTTCAGTATGTTCTTTCATTTGTGAAACTTGTAAGTCTGTCGTCATTGTTTCAGTCCTCCTGTGGTCAGAAAGAATGGAACCTGATCTCAGTCAGCACATTTTGGCTGAGTTTAGTCTTCTCTCATCAGTGTACTGTAAGGCTTATGTAGCCTGTGCTTTAGGCATTTGAATCCCTATGTGTCCTGAATATAGTGAAGATATGGTAAATTCACATTTGATGTGATAGCAAACTCACTTTAGTTGATTTGTATCTGTATTCAATCCCAAATCCACCTAACATTTCAGTCTTGGAATATCATCTTTCTTAATTGTAGGTATATTTAATGATTCTCTAAGTTACTCAGGCTATATAGTGTTATATGATGGAATGATTAGTAAATAATGAGTTGGAATAGAAATGGTAGTGGCCTTATTCAGAAGTGATTTGTAAGTGTGTAGGGTTTGTGGTTCTCACAGCAGTAGTTATGAAGAGACTGTCCTCCAGGATATAATGCCAAGTAGTCCATTTAAAGTCAACTGACATTTCAGGTCAACATGTTGCCCTCATCTTCAAGCACAAAACCAGCAAGAAACAGGCAGCAGGCAAAGACTCATCATATACAGCCAAGCTCATTAGCACACATTGTTACAGTAAAAGCTGCAGATACCTGGCACTTCCAGGACCAAAGGCTTGCTGGATAGTGTAACTTTCTGGATATTAGAATGTTATACCTAATATATATCTTAGTGTACCTAGCAAACTCATGGACATACTTAAGCATTTAATTTGTCACTTGGTATATGTCGTAGCATCCTGCAGCACTTCACTAAGTACCAGATGGTTTTATAGTCTCACATGCAGCACATCTTTCTATAAAACTTGCTAAAAGTTTTATACATCATATAAATTTTAATTTATTTAAAGCCAAAACATGTAGTAAATAACTTTCAGTAAGTCAAAATCTATATGACATGTAAAACTTATAAAGTGAATAACTTTTAGTAAGTTTTATAGAAAACATACTGCGCATGAGACTGTGAAACCATTTGTCACTTGATATCCTATCTTGTTTTCCCTTCCAAACTTTCTATTCCCATTTCATCTTTGCTTATATATCATGATGTATATATTATGTAAAAGAAAAACCAACAGGAAACCCAATTTTTCACTCTTTCGGTAACCATATTCACAAATAGTCAATTTCCAGTTAAAGAGCTTTCCAGATGGTCTAGTGCCAGATATCACAGCTTTTACTATATCAGTTTATTCACATTTAAAAGACTCAGACATGTTATAAGTTAATCATTTACAGTTCATCAGTTGTTGCTGAATCAGTTCTTTAAATCTTTAACTTGTCTTGGTTGCCAGGATTGTAGCAGCATTAATGCAGGTGTGAGGCCACGCCATAGCTCAAGTGGTTAGTCACTGGCTTCCCACCACGGTGGCCCAGGTTCAATCCCAGGTCTTGTCAAGTGGAATGTGTGGTGGACAAAGTGGCGCTGGGGCAGGTTTTCTCCAAGTACTTCGGTTTCCCCTGCCAATCTTCATTCCACCAAGTGCTCCACAATCACCCTCACCTAGCATCTGGGGCTGGTACAATAGGCCAGAAGTGGCCGCGGTACCAGGAACTTAGTCCCACCACACTAGCATTAAAAAAAATGCAGGTGTGTTCCGAGACATGCTTTCATTTATTCAGTAAGAGACCAATGTCTGCCAGAGGGTTAAGGTTGAAGCCATACAAGCCTAATTTGAGATACTGTCCAGACATTTGCCTGGAGGAACTGATGAATACTATGAAAAACCTCAGTTGGAATAATCAGTCTGAAGGCCCAGATTTAATCCCCGGATCTTCTGAATATGAAACAGAAGTGCTGACCTATTATCTATAACTTTCAGTACCTTTTCTTCTTATCTCTGACTTCCCATTAACACTCCTCTTCATCTTCCTTTCACTTGACTTCCTGTCACTCCTTTATATGTTTCTGCATTCTAACCTTGCTGAAATCCATGTGCAGATCCTCATCTTTGACATTATTGAGGTGGTACCAGAGCCTGGCCAACCACTAACCAAAAATCGCTTCAAGATGGTATACTCCAAGGAGCAGAAGGGACCCGTCACAGCTATCACACATGTGCTGGGCTTCCTTGTGTCTGCTGTTGGCCAGAAGGTGAGCTTCTGCAGATCCAAATCTAGTAAACATTTGGCTGTCCAAAGATGTTTTAGCTATTGTCACAGGAGAAAGCATGAAAGCTTAATTTAATTTGATGATAGATGCTAGTTCTATGCTGTTTCCCTGGGTTGCCTGCAGACAGCCTTAACCTTTATGAGCCGAAGGACACCATATGGGGACCTTTAAAGTAAAGCCGAGTGACCGAAAGACACCGTATGGTGACTCGCAGTCCACGCATGTGCACAGTGTTTTAAAATATAATTTTAAGATAGAAATTCTTGTTCTACTTACATTATTTTTGGACACCTGCTTTATAAGTAGACTGTCTTCCCTCCTGCATCATCTAACTGAATGTTGCATGTAACTGAATGCAGAGTCCAACGTCGCAATTCATGCAATTTTTCTGTATGTAACTCTGTTTTCCACGCAAAGCACACACACGCAACATCTGTCTCATATTAGCAGGAAGTAGGCCAGTGATGGCGAGTGGTCTCCTGTATTCGTAACGCTTATAAAACATCACAATTTCAACTATGCTGCATGGCCCCATTTCGCATGGAAGAAGCCGTAATTGAGAGGCCGCTCGTAAATCACACCATCCAGAATGTGTTACAGTTTATTCTGAAGGGAAGCGGCCTCCGTAGTCTAGAGGTAGTGTTCCCACCTCATGACTCGTGGTACGCGGGTTCAAATACCTGGCGGAGGTCGTCAAATTTTTAAGGGCGGAAAAATTCAGGGAACAAGTCCTCCGGGAGGGACTTTAAGCTGTGTGTCCCGTGTCATAACTTTACGGCACGTAAAAGAACCTCATATCCCCAAAAGGGATCACTGAGCCAAATTCCAGGACGTTTCCCGCCCAACAATAGTCTCTGAGGCCTCTGATAGATGGGGGAAGCATTATAGACACCGCTAAGCAAGTGGCCGAACTCGCTTGCTCGGCGGGACTGATGGTACGCACCATTTATCGGTAGGGTATAGAGACTGGTAGAATATCATAGAGGGAAGCACAGTCGCGGTGCATGGGGAAACCCACCCTCTCTAAATAACTAACTAACTAACTAATTATTCTGAAGGGAGTGGAAGCAAGTGGAATTAGGTGATATTCCAAGAGCAGTGCCTCTGTCTGGATAGTCTGATATACCGTATATAAACAATCAGAGTTTCATAAGGACAAAGAAGGCTAAGAACTCCCCACACTCCTGTATACAAGAAGTCGACTTGACTGGAGAATGTGCAATGAAAACAGACATCCTCTCCCCTTGAGATAAGACATAGTCAGACCGTGTGTCAGCAGCATGCATTTACACTGCAGAAACGTTTTATGCAGAAGCTTTATGCATTTTTGTGGACAGACGCTCAAAATTGGGGAAAATTTTTTTGGAATCAGTGTAACAATTTTTACAGATTCTAAAATCTGTAAATTACAGTTTCTGATTCTATATACTTTCTAGATAAAAGTAGCGTTTATTTCGTTCGTTTATCACAAAAATTGTAGAAATCACAGCATTTTGAGTAACATGATTACAATTTTTATTACTCTACAATGGCTGGCATTTAAATTAACTTCGTCCCGCTGTCACTACCAGAATTTAAATGGCCCATCTCTTAATGGTTAATGCAGTGACTATATTGAGTTAAGAATTTTGTCAATGAAGTTGTTCATCATGTATGTCTCTGTCCATGAGATATGAAAGTAAGTCAATAAGTAAGTTATAAATGGATATAGAACTTAAACAAATAAGAGTACTGATTTGAAAAATGCTTTTATTTCTCAACATAATCTCCCTGTACATTGATGCACTTGTCCCATCATTTCACAAGCCCCTGAAAACCAGCAACATAAAATTCTTTGGGCTGCTGTCGGAACCAGGCGTGTTCACACGGCATGGCCTACCTCATAATGCATGACAGGTTAGGTTTTCACAAAGTCTGTGCACGATGGATCCGCGCATGCTGACCCCACAACACAAAATGCAAAGAATTGGACTGGCATTACAGCATCTCAATCACTACCACGATGAAGGACACAGTATGCTAGCCTGAATTGTCACAGGTGATGAGTCTTGGGTTCACCATTACCAGCCCAAGACAAAGCATGTGTCAATGCAGTGGAAACATCCTGCGTCACCTGTCAAAGAAAAGTTTAAGGTGACACCATCCTCCAGGAAAATGATGTACACAGTCTTCTGTAATCACAAAGGCATATTTCTCACCACATTCCAGCCTCAAGGACAAACCATAAATGCCAACTCCTACTGTAACATCCTCAGGAAACTTCATCAGGCCATTCAGCGGTAGCATGCAACCTGTCATGCATTATGAGGTAGGCCATGCCGTGTGAACACGCCTGGTTCTGACAGCAACCCAAAGAATTTTATGCTGCTGGTTTTCAGGGGCTTGTGAAATGATGGAACAAGTGCCTCAATGTACAGGGAGATTATGTTGAGAAATAAAAGCATTTTTCAAATCAGTACTCTTATTTGTTTAAGTTCTGTATCCATGTGTAACTTACTTATTGACTTACCTATGTATTAGCAGAAGATAGGCCATTTCTAGGAATAACAAAAGGCATTCCAGGCCTTTTCTTCTAATTGGCCTTACATAATTTTATTTAATGGTTTGCAGTACACTTGTGATGTTATTGTGGTTACTTGTTACATGAATTCCACCATCAGCACTCCTGTCCCAGAAAACATCATCACCTTTTTGGCAGAAGTTTGAAGCTTTTCGGCTTGTTTGGTGAATATTTGTGCAGCCACTGCTTCGAGTGCCCTTTGGTTTCAACATTCACAAATGAAACCCAGGTTTCATCACATGTTACTTATACAATGTGATTGAGAAATGATTGCCATCTTTGTGGTATCGCTTTATAAAAGTCAAAACCAAAGCCATTCTCTGCAACCCATCTGGCACAAAATTTTTTACAGCCTAGCCTAATTTTGATAATCTCATACAGAACAGTGCATGAAATTTGTGGAAATTTACATGAAAGTTCTGAAATTTTGAAGTGCCATAATTCATAGATTTTTTGGGCCACACTTTGAAGAAGATTATCCCTGGCAACAGATGTGGGCCATTTCACTCTTCATTGCAAACATTTGTTTGCCCATCTTTGAACATCTAAACCATTGTCTTGCAGTTCCTTCACTCATTACATTTTGGCTGTAAACTGCACATAATTCACTATGGATTTCTACAGTGCTCATGTTTTTAGCATGAAGAAAGCAGAGAGCAGCATGAATTTCACATTCTGGCAGGATTATTTATCCCAGGACACATCATGTCACTCTGTAGAGAGAAGAACAAACACTAGGTGAAAAGTTGTGTAATGGTTTATGAGACAGTGAGTCATGTGATGCTGCCTCACATGTGTGAGCTCACTCCCACTTCTACATTAGTTGCCTAAGAGAAACAGAAGTTACTTTCCAAATAGCCCTTATAGCACTTATGGGTTGGACTGGCAGGTGGCAGTGAGCGGTATCTGTGCCTCAGTCACCATTGCAGCCTAGGCCTTTGTCAGAAACAAATTGCAGTGAAATCATTATGCGGTGTATAGTGGAGAGATTATCTGTGGCACCTTTAGCTAGATATAGTAATTATTTATTTTGATGGTTCTGCCCATTTGTTACATTTGAGAAAACGTAGAAGCATGTACAGAATGCCTGAGGATGGACTTAGAGGGCTGAAACATGTCGCAGCAGTAAAATAAAGTGTGATTTTAGCAACATTTTAAGAAATTTAAATGTGATTATAATAACATTTTTAAAATAAAAGTTTATGTTACACTAGCTGTGCCCGGCCACACCTTGCTGTGGCTGTCTGCCCGTTCTTCCCCAGTTTGATTTGAAATTACTCGACGCATTGCTTCCGCTCCGTGAGTACGATGACCTAAGTTTGATCTTCTGCAAGGCATTATTTGGATGAATTAAAGCAGATCATTTGCACTGATGAAGCACCAAAAAAAACGAAATGAAAAACAATGAAAAATAAACCATACTCCAGACTCACTTCCTCAGCGGTTATTCCAGACTCGTGATACTGAACAGTCGATGGAGCTACACTCTCTTATACATATAGCCAGCGGTCGGACGGGATAGGGAATACCTAATCGAAGAGTTAGTTTCATCTGTTGCTTAGAAAATGCTAGCGCAGAACACCTTGCAGAAGTGTTTCATTTTAACTGTCGTTACGCAATGGAACCTCAATTCCTATGCAATGGCCCACTGTTATTGCGTTTCCATGGAAGTATACTTTCTGGTTTCATCCGTTGTTATGCAACGGTCTGTTCTAGCGTTACTATGGAAATGACTCCTGGATTCCGAACATGTGACATGTTTTTACCTGTTTTTACCTGTCACAGGCGTGACATCTACATAATAGGTATATAAAAACTCGCGCCTATTCGAATGCAACATTCTCTCAAAATTTCGAAGCAATCGGTGAAGAACTTTCGGAGATCTTCAACCAGAGACAAACCAACAGTTATGTTTTTATTTATATAGTTAGATTAAAGACAGGAACAAGTGGATGAGTGAGGTACAGGTACTTATTAATACAAAGGAAAGATTACAAAGTGTAAAGGTGAAAAGGGTTGTGAGATGTCAAGGCTCCCACATTTTTCTGGACAGACGGCTCACAGATGGTGATGAGGTTGTCAGTGTTATGCTCCAGCCACCCTTTACCCCCAGGAAGATTCCTGGTACTCATTTCTGTTAGAGGCTGAATGCAGGTAGAGGGATTACAGAGTGTATGGTGGCAGTGTTGAAGTAATGGCCATTAATGAAATTTATAAAGTGTCTGTCACTGTATATCTGACTACCGTATCACACACACCTTGACTGTTAAAGTTGGTCAGGTTGTGACTGAAAGAAATTTTTCAGTGTATCAATTTTGGATTTGAGGTGCTCACAGCAGTTACTTTAAAAAGTACTGTTTGCTGGGACGTAATGATTTGTAGTACAGTAGACATTCATATTTGTGAGGGATGGACTGCCTCCATCTGCTTGCGTAGTTTACTCTTTGACTGTGCAGGAGGTAGTACACTCTAAAACATGGATAAACATGTAATCCTTACTTCGCTTATGCTGAAAGAACAGATATGATAAAACACTTTTTATATAAGAACAGTATTCTGTTGGTTGTACCAAATGAGTTTACTCAAGCAGTAATGCTTTTGATATTTATTCCTGATGTGTCTGGTTCAAATCTTGGCCAGGACGACATTTCTAACTGTGGATTTTTGTAGTTTTCCTGTATTGCTCCAGACAGGTGTCAAGATAGTTCTTAACCTTTCAGAGACAGGCTATTTAAATGGTGGTAGTTTCAGCAGGCTGGAATTTATTTAAATGCTCGCCACTCTAGAGGATTAAATTTGTGATCATGTTACTAAAAATGCTGTAACTTTAAAATTTGTGTGGTAAATGAACGAAATTAACGTTGCTTTTATATAGAAAGAATATAGAATCAGATACTGTAACTGACAGATTTTAAAATCTGTAAAAATTCTTACACTGTTTTTTTTTTTTTTTACACCTCCTGCACAGTACGTTTCAGCAGTATAAATGTTGGCTCCTGACATATCAGATAGAGGGAGGGGAAGTTCATATTTGTTTCTGCTGAATCATATTCTCAGATTACAGACGTCGGGGTTCCTTGTAGCATACGTAGTAAATTCTTGGCGACGTTAGATCAGAGGCTTCTGTAGTTCACATTGTACAGTCGTCCAGTGTTTCGGTACTCTGACCTGAGTCATCTCTACATACTTTCATGGCCTCAGTTCGTTTGAAAGAAGATGAAATTGAACGGCAGTTGTGTGATACAGATGATTTTGACAGTGGTCATGACGGAAGCTCCGAAAGTGAAGTCGACGAAGAACCATTATCTTCATTGACAACCTGGGGACAGCCACACCAGCATGACAGGAAGGGCGTTAATAATTTTTCCGCTGGAGCAGTGGAGATAAATCTCAGTGAAGCTCCACACGTAAATAAGGATTCTGCCCCACTCTGTGTTTTCATGCTTTACTTCACAGGCATTATCCAGCTGCTGGTGGAAGAGACTAACAGATATCATCACCAGGACCTAGACAGACTTGAAGACGGATCTTCTACACGCCCTGATGTAACCGACTCTGAGATGTTTCTTTTTCTAGGAATCATCATTCAAATGGGATATAATATAAGGGACAGACTAAAAGACTACTGGTCAACTGCTGAGCAATTTTGCATGCTTTCTACAGCAACACAATGAAACGCGACCGTTTTCTTCACATTCTTCGTTTCATTCATTTTGCAGATAACAATACAGAAATTGACAGGAATGCTGACAGTTATGACCAATTATGGAAAATTTGGACCATCTTTGATACTCTAAATGACGCATATCAGAAATATAATCCTTCTCAGCATTTGTCTGTTGATGAAATAATTGTCAAATTCAAAGGGAGGGTGGTTTTCAGACAGTACATTCCTAAGAAACACTAATGTTTCGGAATCAAAATCTACAAACTCTCTTGACGCTGCTGGGTATACTTATGACATGAAGGTTTACTAAGGGAAAGACAGGACACGTGCCAACCAAGATGTGACAGCAACACATGCTACGGTTAGTGACCTCTGCAGAAGGGTTGAGGGAGTAGGCCACAAACTGTACACGAACAATTTCTTTTCATCACCAGACTTGTTTGATGAACTAGTGACAAAGGAAATAAGTTGCTGTGGGACATTCAGACTCAATCGGAAGGGCTTGCCTCAAGACTTTCGCAACAGACAACTTCGATTGAAGAAAGGTGACATTCAGATTAGGGTGAGAGGGGACGTGACAGCACTAGTTTGGAAGGATAAACGTGATGTTAATATGTTGACAAACTGCACTCTCCTCCAGCAGAAGGCACTTTCTGTGATGAGCATGGAAATGCCATCAAACCATCAATTGCTGCTGATTACAATAAGCACATGGGATATGTTGACAAGGCAGACAGAATGACTAATAGCTATTCCATCAGTCGTACCTGGAAATAGAAAAACAGATTGTTCTTCCATCTCCTGGATCTGATGATTCTGAACAGTTTCATCATGTTGTCATGCTGTGGTGCAAGATTGTTGAACTTTCGTCTCGCCCTTGTGCGAAATATGCTGGAACATGCTGCAGGGGGTCCACCTCGTCCACAACGGCCCATAGGTCGACCTCCTGCTCTGTCATCTGCAATATGTTGATTAGAGGGAGCCAATCAACATCACTGGCCAACTTCCTCAGTCACGAGACTGAACTGTCATGTGCGCTCTTCACGTGGAAAGAGGAGAAATATCCGAACAAAGTGCATAAAATGCGACGTTGGACTCTGCATTTTCGGGTGTTTCCAGGAGTATCACATGAAAGCTAGATTCAGTTAGATGATGCAGGAGTGAAGCCTCTTTACTTATCAAGCTGATGCCGAAAAAGAATATAAGTAAAACAAAGATTTCTATCTTAAAATTAGTTTTTCAGAACACTGTTCACACACGTGGACTACACGTCCCATATGGCACACTTCGGCCATGATGACTGCACTTTAAATGCCCCATACGGCATACTTCGTCTCTTAAGGGTTAAACTAGGTCATGGCCACATTCTTTCCAGTTCTTTGCCCACCATTATCCAATCATTCAATGCTGTATAGAGTGAGTTACTGACATTTTCATAGCGAGTGACTTCTTATAATGGAAGTCTGGACTCAATCCCAGGACAATAAATGTTACAGGATGGAAGTGGAACATGTACTTCTTGAACTGCTCTGGTCTTCCCCTTTGAGTCATCATTCCACTGGTGCCATCACAGCCTTCAGACCTATGACACATTATGGCACATTGGCACATTATGGTCCCCAGATAGGACCTCACCTCTAATAAGACCTCTGTTGTTGCTTCAGATCTACATCTGGCAGCTGAAGGACAATGATCTTGTGGGCGTAGCATTTATTGACACCAACATCTACATCCATCAGCTGCTAAGCATCAAGAGTCTGATTTTGGTGGCAGATGTGTACAAGTCAATCAGTCTGCTGCGCTTCCAAGAAGAGTACCGCACTCTGTCACTTGTCAGCAGGGTGGGTCTGCCTTTATCATATGTAACATAGCCATCCCAGTAGTAGACTCTTAAGACTGCTCACACCCTTCAGATTCATGTGTCAGTGGAAGTGATAGACACCGCCACACCATTACAACTTGTTGCTCTTTCATTATCAGTTTTGCTTCTCACAAAACCTGTAATCTTTACATGTAAAGAAACTACAGGTAGGTCTGCATATCACTTCAAGTAATATTTTAAATGAAGTTATATAAAATCTTGGATCAGACATTACTTCCAGTGCAGGAACAAGAAGAGTGAGCTTTTGTTACCCCTGTCATCTGCCTGAGGCTGATGTTATGACATTATTACTGTATTATCAAACAAATCTGTCCATCTTTTTAGAGATGATGCTATCTGCTCTTGTGCTCCTCAACAGGATTTCCGCCCATCAGAAGTGTATACATGTGAGTTCCTTCTAGACAATACACAAATGGGATTCCTTGTGGCCGATGGAGACAAGAACGTGGTGCTGTATATGTACCAACCTGAGTCACGAGAGAGCTTTGGAGGTAGATTCATCAGCTATTATTATTCATGCACCTGTATTTTTGATTTTGAAATTAAGAGAAATTAAACCACCATCTACCTTATGCATTATGTTCGCACATATTAAAGATGTCAGACAGCTGTGGCACCAAAGTCTTCAAAGGTTAGAAACAGGTAGAAAATCCAGAGTGGGTGGGTTGAGCGGTAGGCCAAGTAGGAAGATGATATATTTGGTGTGGTTTGCTACATGCCATTTGATGTGTGTCACGATGATGCCAAGCAGAACACAGTATAAGTGGATTAAATAATATGCCATGTGAAGAAATGTGATTAGCATGATATGAAGCTTTAGGTGGTAAATAAATGAAAACAAATAATGTTTCTTTTGCTATCAAATTGAAATCACTTTACAGACACCAGATATAACCCAAGTAGATTAAATAATGAGAATAAATTCTTCCACATAAATACAAAATTTAAATGACACACTTTTTTTCCAATTTATATTAATAAAATACAAGAGTGGAGACATACTGTGAAATAATGTGACAGATTTCACTGAATGCATAACTGAAAAATGAATTTGATGAAGTATAAAGACACCCATAGAAATACAACTATTTTATTTCTGGACATTATCCATCATCCTGTTTTTATTTAAAACAGTGTTTCAGAGACTGGATTCTATATCTGTCTTCAGGTGGAACCTACTCAGTTGGGCCCAGTCGATAGAGCTAGTCCCTTTCTCTGGACACCAGCACAAACACAAGTTAGGATATACAAATGAGGCACAGCTCAAGATCATCTGCAGGAGTTAAGACAAACATTAAAAACAGTAAAAGAACTCCACACATATGAGGCCTAGTACTAGAGCACTATCAGAATAGTATAGTATAGTATAGTATTTATTGCATTCAAGCAAATCCAATTACAGGCCAACACCACTGGACACAGAACAAGTCAAATATCTTCAACAAATGCTCCAACAATGGAACTAGTCAACATAAAATATACATAACACAATACCAAGTTTAATTGTAAATAAAATAAGTTAAAATTGTAATAAAAACACATTACATAATAAATTCATTCAACTTAGTAGCTTATATATCTCAAACCATAAAAGATCACAACATCCATCAACTATAATGAGGTATGTTTGTTACATGGCATACCAGTCAAGTTGGCGATTATATCTTACATGTTCAATACCAAATAAAACCAGTCAAGGTATAAGCTTGCTATATACAATGCAGGTATCAGTGCAATTCCAAACAATGCATGCAATATTGAATGAACATAGTAAATTACTACTCATTTATACAACCAAAATATTCATCCAAAGTATAAAAGGATTTTGAATGTAAAAAGGCATTTAAGGCCACTCTAAATTCCTTATTATCATGTGCTACTTCCTTTATTTTTAATGGGAGACAATTAAAAAGTTTAATTCCATAGCAATAAGGACCCTTCTGATGAACTGTTAAATTTGTCTGAGGGCAATATAAATCTAAACCGCGCCTTGTATTGAGACCATGAATCTGTGCTGATGTATGGAATAGACCCTTATTATTTACAACAAATATCAATAAAGAAAATATATATTGGGACTGGAGTGGCAAAATCCCCCAATCCCTAAATGCTTGTCTACAGGAATCCCTTGCTCTTAGCCCACTCATAATTCTAATTATTCTTTTTTGAATTCTAAAAATTTGTACACTAAACGAGGTATTGCCCCAGAAGATAATTCCATAGGTTAAAAGTGAATGAAAATAACAATAGTAAATCATTTTTAATGTTTCGGTAGGCATGATGGGTTTAATAACCCTCATTGAATAACACGCCTTACACAACTTAGGTATGAGTTGGGATATATGGGCCTTCCAAGTACACGTGCTTTCAACAATTATACCCAAGAACTTCGCTTCGGTACTGTTTGGGATCACATTATTGCAATAATTAACCATAACTCCGGTATTAGGACAAGACTTAGCCGCAAATTGTACATGTTTAGTTTTGCTGAAGTTTAGGGTTAACAGGTTTGACTTGAACCACTCATTAAGGCAGTCAAAAGAGATATTCACATCCCTATTATATTGTAAGTTATTATTGCTACTAATCACCAAACTAGTGTCATCTGCGAATAAGACTGGTTTAGCTGTGCTATTAAAAATTGTAGAAAGATCATCACTAGAGAGATGAATTCTCTGTATGGCACCAACATAAAAAGCACAATTTTCTCACTTAATCTACACTGTATGGAGATGTTATCTTTACTTCTGCTACAATAATGGGAGTCCAGAAGGGAGAGATGTCCAAGCTGAGTTGACTGACTGAATGACCTATCAGACATGTGGGCAGATTCCTTGTATTTCCTGAATGTTGTGTTTCATTCAGTCTGCAAAACCTTTGCTTCTTTCCAACAAAATTGTGGCCTTCGTACACAAATCCAGAGGTCCTGGGTTCGATTCCCTTCGCTACCAGATTTTCTGAGAAGTGGTGGGTCTGGAACAGGGTCTAGTCAGCCTCGTGAGGATAATTGAGGAGCTGTTTCAAGGAAGTAGCTGTTCTGGTCTAGAAAATTGAAATTAACCACCATGGGGATTCATTACGCTGACCATGCAACACCCTCTACCCACTAAAGTTGCCACTAACTTCGCCGATAAGCGGTGGCCGCTTGGTGGATATAGTTTGCTTACAGACTAAAGTCACGGAGTACACATGTTGAGGTGAGGTAAGGTAAAGGTAAAGCTCTCCTAGTAACAGACCATGAAGGCCCATAGGGTTGTGAGATGTTGAGGCTTCCACATTTTCTCTAGGCAGTTGGCTCACAAATGGCATTAAGATTTTCAGCCTCATGTGCTGGCTGCCCTTTACCCTCAGGAAGATTCCTGGTATTCATTTGTTAGAGACTGAGTCGACCCCAGGACCATAATGGGGCTGGAAGGATTTGGTAAATTGAAAAAAAAAAATCACCTCATCAGGACTCGAACCCACGACTTTCCAGCTTGTAGCATAGTGCCTCAATCAACTATGCTACCGTGTGCCTCCACACATGTTGAGGTAATTTTTTTATTTTTCAAGAAGACCTTACCTCAGCTTATATTTGTGCTCCTTAATGTGTACTTGTAAAGGTCTGCTTGTTTTGCCGATGTAACATCTGTCACAATCCCATGGGTTATTGTACACACACTGCTTCATCTGCTGGGCATTTCTAACCAGACCAGTTTTCATCAGTGTCCCACGGAGTGTATATTTAGTTTTGAAAATGGTCGTGACACTGACACAATGTCCAGTGCATCTGAATTTCTTGGAAGTGTTCTTAATATTGGATAATTGCAGTGCCCTTGGTTGCTTCTTGATGGCTTCATTATGGAGTCTGTGAATTATTGTGGGTATTCATTAAGTATCAGATCATGTCTTATGTTCTTAATTTCTTTTTTGTTGTTAGATATTTAGCAGTGAAAAAGTTTCACAAATGCTTCAGATTCATACAAAATCCAGTACATTACACAGACATCATTATTCAGTAATTCAACAGTTGAAACCCAAATTTGAATAGGATAACTTAAGTAAAATCTGAGGTTCTTACAGCAGTGGTTATATCTTCTGCTATATAGTGCCATGTTGTTTGTTGAAAATCAACAAGTGACTAGGAAGAACATGTCACCTCCGTCTTCACTTCTAAAGAGTAAGGCGAGCAAGAAACCAGGTTGAAGCAGGCTGCAAGCAAAGCTTTAACTGACAGTTTTTTAAAGGAGCATTTCACTTTGTGCATAGAACTAGTTGACAGTGATATTCTCCATGGCAAATCATTTTTTTTAGATTCATGCATCATTTTCTTCCAGAAGATTTTTTTTGTAAACATTTGGAAAAATGTACATGATGTAACAGTGGAGTACATTGGTTTCATTTACCCCCCCCCCTCAAAGTCTTTCTTCTGAAAGCAGTACTACAGATTGTGTGTAAATGAATTTGTTCCTAAGATAGTCCTGGATATTTGTAGATAAATGTTAAAATGCTGTCACACTTTTGGCGAATTTTATGCATCATTCTCTATTGCATAAATCATTAACAATAAGTGATGCAATTTGTCAGATCATCACATGTCAAAAATTAGAAATTAATAGTAAGTTGAATTTAATTTTTGAATTCTACAGACAGGGTGGCACATGAAATGATCCAGTATTTGATTTAGTATTAATTATTCAACCATGCAGTGAATGATGTGTTGTAACATGGCAACACAGTAGATCATGGAGATCAGTTCTTACTCTTCCTGAACCCACTAGTGTTGCATTGTTCCTGCTCATATGTCAGTTTACGCAAGATGGCTGACAGAAGAACACTGTCTGTAGAACAATGCATACAACGGTGGTGTTCTTTTCTTAAACAAGAAGTATATTGGTCACACAGGCGATTTCATGCCCATTTTCAAATGTGATGAGTGCATTCATTCAAAACAATTCATAAACTTTATAACCAGTTTAATAATATGGTTCAATGTATGAGAGGAAATGTCACCGGCCTTCATCTGTCCATTTTCCGGAGAACATTGACACTGTCAGAGTGACACTGCAAAGAAGCCCCAGTAAATCAACAAGGAAGGCTGCAGCACAACTATGGATGTGCACATGATCGGTGCAACAAATGTTGAAAAGTGATTTGAATTTGTGTCCATACAAAATGACAACAGTGTTCCCTAAACTTACCGTTCAAAACAAACATCAAAGACTGGCAATTGGTGAATGGGCTCAGAATAATGAGATTTTGTTCAACAGAGTTTTTGGTTTTCTGATGAGGCACACTTCCACTTGGATGGTGTGGTTGTTTTACCAAACATGCTTGTGCATGTCCAAAAAGCCTTATAGGCTTTATTGATGACTTTGTCCAGCTGCTTTTTCCATATCAGTCCCTTGTCTAATACTAGACCATGGTACTTGACGTGACTGGAGAGCTGGATCATTTTATTGAAGAGTTTTGTATGTTAGCCTCTAGCATCGCAATTCAAGTAAACATTTTATGAATAGTAGATCAAATACTGGATCACTATGTGCACCACCCTGTAGCTGCAGTCACTTACTCTTGACCCCTCTAGGCAAACTCGAGGTCTGGATTCCAGATTTATATATTACTGGATCAATTATAAAGCTCCCAGAAATGTCTTCTCATGATGTTATCCTCTGCCAGGTCAGCGACTGCTTCGAAAGGCAGACTTCCACCTTGGTCAGCACATCAATACTTTCTTCAGGATACGATGCAAAATGCCCGAGAATTTTGCTGACAAGAAGTACCTCCAGGGAGCTGAGAAGAGGCATATCACTATGTTTGGTATGTATGTCCCAGAATTGGACACATCAGATTGCAGCATCTAGCTGATGTTGGTGCACCAAAGTAGTTAAACCCCAACTCTGGACTTTTCACTTATCCAGATGCTTCTGAGATATTTTAGTAAGATCAGTGATTAATTAAACAAGACTGGGAAGGTATAATCCATACCAGAATACATATTGTGACATGTAAATCCATTGCTAGGTAATGGCTTGTTGCAACACGTCTCCAAAATTATAACAGAGATACCAAGTCCTAGGCAACACATACAGAATCGTTTCTGCTACAGCAGATAGGTAAAGGTTGTTCACACAGCAATGAAAGACAAATCTACAAAGTAGAAACTCTTATAGGTGGAGATCTCTGTACGGTTTGACCAGAACCTTCCTCAGGGAGAGATAGACTACAAGAAGAATCCAGAATACAGAAGACTAGAGATTATATACTGGAGATACATACCAAGCAGTAGAAGCCCAGTCGAAGAACAAGATAGAAGAGAGGAGATTGGGTACAAACCTGCTCACTGAATTTGTACAAGGAGCAAGAGTAGAAGTGTTGAAGACTTTGTGTCTTATTGTTCCAGTAACCTTTTGAAGTGTTATATAAGTATTTATAGGTCCACCTGGTGATTGTCCAATAAATCAATTCATCAGTCCAGAGAAACCATTAAATACTTGTTGCATTATAATGTGTTCTTTGCCATGTCATGTACAGATGGTCACATAAGTATATACGAGAGTAAGTCAGTAAGTAAGATACAAATGGATATAGAACTTAAACAAATAAGAGTACTGATTTGAAAAATGCTTTTATTTCTCAACATAATCTCCCTGTACATTGAGGCACTTGTCCCATCATTTCACAAGCCCCTGAAAACCAGCAGCATAAAATTCTTTGGGCTGCTGTTCGAACCAGGCGGTGACTTCCCTGTCTACAGCTTCATTGTCGGGAAAATGTTCAGCCGAAAGAAGGTGTTTTAAGAGGGCCAAACAAACGGAAGTTGCTTGGAGCTATGTCGGGGATATAGCCCTGACTTCCATTTGTTTGGCCCTCTTAAACATCTTCTTTCGGCTTAACATTTTCCCGACGAAGCTGTAGAAAAGGAAGTCACTGCCTGGTTCTGACAGTAGCCCAAAGAATTTTAGGCTGCTGGTTTTCAGGGGCTTGTGAAATGATGGGACAAGTGCTTCAGTGTATGGGGAAATTATGTTGAGAAATAAAAGCATTTTTCAAATCAGTACTCTTATTTGTTTAAGTTCTATATCCATTTGTAACTTACTTATTGACTTACCTACATAAATTTTGTTTCTAAGGCTTGATATTGTGACATGTTGCGCAACGGAGAACCCCTCTCTACCCAGCAGCAACGTGGCAACTCAGGCCACAGTGACGTGGCGGATGAGTCAGTGCTCCCCTCCGCATGGTAACGCAACACGCGGTGACATAAGACGGCGCGAGGTAAGAGCGTTGCTAGGCTATACGCAAACACTGTGACGTGGCACGCAACAGGCAACACTGCGGCTATATAAGGGAACTGCACAGCAGCTACGAGTCAGTTGTAATGTGGCTATCACAGAGTTAAGTAGTAGTCGAGCAAGTATGTTATCAACAGTTCTCAAGGCAGCTACCTACGAGTTAGTTCCGAGAGAGTTCCAAGTTAGCCAGCAACCAGTCAGTTGTATTCTGGCATTTGCAGTGTAGTATTTGTGATACTGCAGATAGCAGTGATTGTGAATCTGTAATTTGGGTGATTGTAAGTGCGAATGTGAAATAAAATTTGCTATATCAAATACGGCGTGAAGTTATTTGTCGCGTTATACACCCAACACGTGTCCATATATATATATATCTTTCCTCATACTTGAAGTCATATTTTGTAAGAGAAGATACCAGTAGATTTACATATTACAAATTTATATTTTTGTGCAGAATGTTACAGTAGATTCATGTAGCAAATAACACACTCGGCTCATTGTTGGAAAGTACCCAGTTTCAGTCTTGGCCAGGCTAGCTAGTCTGATCAAAATATTCCATTGTTTTCTCATTCAACACCTTACAACCTCAGCATTGCCAGTAATAACCTAGGTTTGAGTTTGGAATGAGTGTATGGAATGTCTGTTAAAAATTGAATGTTTTGCCATTTTAAACAGTTCACCATGGTCATTGTTTATATAAATGGAAAATGTGTGTTGCAGCAACATTGGATGGGGGACTAGGCTATGTTCTCCCAGTTCCAGAGAAGACTTACCGCAGACTACTCATGTTGCAGAATGTTTTAGTGAATCACATTGCACACACAGGAGGACTGAACCCCAAAGCATTCAGGTGAGCTGACTACAGTAGGACAATATTTATCATATTCTAGAGCAGTTATTCTCAGTGGCAACTTAAGATCTTGATGATAGCTTGTTTAGTCCACTGCTCTCTCACTGTATGCCAGTGTACTATTCCAACATCTTGTTACCACCAGCATTGAACTACTGATTTCACAGTGCACCCTATTTTGCCACACACGAACACTGTACACCACTTCTGGCTCATTCAACATGTTGTCAGCATCCAAGACAGGACCCCTCACCAGTTATAATCTCAGGGGATCTTTGACCTATATGTGAGCAACTTTAAAATTAACATTTTTAGATGTTTGTTGTTTGATAATGGTGAAACTCTACCTGTATTGTTTTCAGTGATTCAGACACTTTTTGGATACCATATATTTCATAACCAAGAAGCAGGTTCATGTTTTACTTAACTTTTGATGATTTTCTTTGTGGAGGGGGGATGTGCTCATAAAGGCTGTGGCTCGGAACTACCAAAATTTCACCTTAAGAAGATGCATGTCATTCATTGCTGCGAGACTCTCAAATACAGTTTGCAGCCAGCCATACTTCCTTGCCTGTTTTGTTTTATGTTGTTTTTCTTTTAAATTTCATACATTTCAGAATCAATAATCTTTTTGTTCCCTTTCCAAAAAGCTAAGATTAACACTTATTTATAATTTTGCCTGCAGAAGTAAACACAGAAAACTAAATATATGTTGATGTCTCATGATGCAGGACAGAATTATAATATGAAGACAGGAAATAAATTGAAGAAAGTAGTCTTCTGGGATTTGTCACCGTGTATATGTGGTGTTAACCGACGTTTCAGAGGAACATATCGCCTCCGTCTTCAGGGTAGAAAGAAAAATATAAGAAATCCACAGGCAAAGAGACTGAGAACTGGTAAAAGCAGACTGGTGTTGGAAATATACACAGCTGTGTGAGAGCAGTGAAGGAAAGGGGGAAGGGGAAGTCTACAAGTGAAATCAGTGGAG
>NW_019743669.1:211619-223811 GCF_002891405.2 Cryptotermes secundus
CCCCTTCCTTCACTGCTCTCACACAGCTGTGTATATTTCCAACACCAGTCTGCTTCTACTGGTTCTCACGGTCTCTTCATATGCGGATTTCTTATATTTTTCCTTCTACCCTGAAGATGGAGGCGATATGTTCCTCCAAAACCCCGGTTAACAGCACATATACATGGTGACAAATTCCAGAAAACTGCTTTCTTCATAGTCACCGCCGAGAAAACCTCAAATCTGACAGGAAATAAATCATTCCAAATGTGTTAGAATTCACATATTTTGGAATGCTAGTAACTCATCAAAATTTTATTCATGGAGGAGTTAAGGTCACATTAAATTAAGGAATTGCTTGCTACCATTCAGTTAAGAATCTTCTGTCTAGCCATCTGCTATCTAAATATGTAAAGATTAAAATATCCAAACTGAAATTTTACCTGCACTCTCATGTGTGGATGTGTAACTTTTTTCTCATACTGAAAACAAAACATATCGAGAGATGTGTGAGAACATGGTATTGAGGAAAATATTGTGATCTAAAAGAGAAGTGGTAGGTAACTGAAGGAAACTGCGTAACGAGGAACTTTATAATTTGTAATCTTTGTTCACCGTTATTAGGATAATAAAATCAAGGGGGATGAAATGGATGGAACATGGATGAGAGAGATCAGAAATGTGTACAGATTTTTGTTTAAGAATCTGAAGGGAACCGATCTCTTGGAATATCTAACCATAAATGAGAGGATAATATTGAAATGGAGCTTACAGATACAGAGTGGAAGGATGTGGACTGAACACGTTTTGCTCAGAATAGGGACCAATGGTGGAGTTGGTCAGCTGTTAGCTTTTGAAGAAGGGCAATGTTCCATGGTGGTAGATAGAATTTTATTATCCCCCCCAGAGGATTTCTCATCAAAGAGAGAAACTGAGGTGGAGGATTATGATGGGAATATTTGGACTTAGAGAAATGGAGAAAATTATGTTGTAGGGGAATTCACAATTAGTATTCTTCACCTAGTGTCATTTGGGTGATTACATGGTTGAGAGTTGATATGGCTGAACATGTAGAAGGGATAAGTGAAATAAGAGATGCATGAAATACAAGTATATCACTGGGAAACATGGAGAGAGTCTACTTGGGATGGTAGTAGCATATTTTAGAGTAATATTAAATTATATTTTAGGGGGGAATAGGGTGTTGGATACATTGAAACTTAAATTTCCAGTATGATGGAGTGACTATGTTGTAGACAGGAAATAAAGATATAAAGTTGCATTGGTCAGATGGTTTCACAGGACATACAAGAGTGCAACAAAGCTACTGAGCAACCCAGCACGTGGCATCATTGATGGAGAGTTGGTTTGGCTGTTCCTGGGACTCCCAACATCTGAGAAACAAGAAGTGGCCAAGAAGATAGGCACAAAAGTGGATGAGATTGCAGATGACCTTGCAGATATTGAGCGACTCACTGCACATTTCTAGAATTGCTAGGTATGTGAGGTTTACAGATAAACTTACTATCATGATCTCTGGTATTCTGCCTGTCACTCTGAGGAGAGCAAAGCACCAGTCTGCTGATCTGGAGGTATGTGAAGAAACACTCCAGCAGTCCCACTTGCTGGTGCAGATCACTAGAGTTCATTTCAGGGGCTCATGTTACAAGTGAAATATTGGAAATAGAATTTTGAGAGGAACATATACTTGAATATTAATTGGGTACCCTGCTTTTGGAATGGAAGTGACTTAACTGTGTGTCTTAATTAACTTTAAGCGATATGCTGCAGATATGAAAAGCAAGGTGCTTACAAACGCTGCCTTGAACAGTTAATAGTTGTCTGGTAATAACAGACTTCCTGTTATGGGACCAGAAGATTCATCATCATGTTCACAAAACGCCACCACTGGACCCTTGCATGAGGCAGTTCAGCACTTCACATTTTCATGATTTATTACTTGAAGGTTCCTTTGAGGCTGCTAGTCTCTGCTGTTTTATTTTGGCCAAAACCTCCAGTTGTGGTCTGATTACATTCCTGGCCTCTTCCCCTCCATTAAAGGAGTCTATTTCAGAAATGGAGTGCATATGAGGTATATTCAACTGCTCAGACAGCCATCATCCTACAGTTGGCAATAGCTGAGTTTTGTCTTGTCTTGTAGGCACTCCTACCTCCTGATTCTTCCCATTGTGTGATCGAAGTATCAGAATTAATTTTAAACACAAAGACATGAATTAATTTTAAGCACATAATGACTTATGTGACTGTAACAACTTTGAGTTTTGTAAAGCCATATTCAAACTAGAATGCTCCTGAACATCGTTCTTATAAGCGCGTTGCCATTCATCTCACCTAATCAGATTTTGATGTTATGAAATTTACTGCAAATCTGACAGTAATCTTTCAAATTCATAAACATCCTGGCTTCTGAAGGCAGGTCCTGTTGCATTCGAGATTGTCAGTGAGAAGCTGCTTCTCTAAGTTTGGATATTTTTTTGTTTTTCCCTAGATAACGTTTCTCTTATACGCTTTCCTAGTCAGTTGCAAAAGTGTCAAGCCACAACAAACAGTTATAAATTTGTGCTGCTTTATTTTTCTGTAGAAGACAATGCAAGTCTGTGGAGAATGACTGAAATTTAGGCTTCTCATTGCACTGGGTCATGCCCAAACAGCATTCAGACTTCAGGGCTGATATGGATTGCATCATGACTGGCCTCCAGAACCCAACCAAAACAGTGTTCTTGTAATAAAATAAATATATTTTGTACAGCTTGTGGCTTTATTATGTGGGCCCATTCTTCTGACATTTCTTTCTCAGTGGAAAAAATGCCTGGGCTTATGTGAACAGGACCACTGCCTCATTTGTTTTCCTTAGTCCCTCCTATCCACAACAAGTCTGATGAGGATTAATGATGAAAGGATGAAAGTTAGGGAGCCCAAAAATATAGTTTTCATTGAACTGTGTACACAGTGATAACCAGAATAGCAGAATGTTTTGTACAACAAAAATATTACCACATGATAGGATGTCTATAGACAGGGTTTGGATTGATAATTGGATTTATTGAACACTTACAGAATGTAACTACAAGTAACTGTGACAATCTCACTGGTTACACACTTAAAAGGTCATTGTAACTGCAGCACACAAAGTCTTCCCAGTCTTCACTAGCTGTTGCTTGCTAGCGGCTTACAATGGCAGACATTCCCCTGTCTCTGGGCTCCCAAACTTTTCCCAGCTTCTCACTTCTCACAACTGCAACTCTCAACTGTCCTCGTTATATAGCCCTGGCATGGGCTGCACAGAAAACATCTCTTCCATTATTGCATGTTCTCTTGTTGCTAGGGAAATGTGTCCACAAAGCTGTTCCCTAGTGACAGCTATTGTACTGTTGCCTTTCTACACAGCTGTTACTTGGCAATGGGTCTACATGCCACAGTATAGTTCAGCCTCCCACAGTTGATAATGTGCATATATGCAGATATATCCCAAACCATAACTTTGGATAATGAAAATACCCATTTTGTGTGATTGAAACTTCTTGTCTGGTAGTAAGATTTTGTAAAAAAATAAATTCATGCATAATGTAGGGAATGCACTCTCATTGTTCTAGCTCAGGCTTAATTTTTATGCTGCCTTCTGTGAGCTCTGCAGTGATTCCAGTTCAAACGGAAGTGTGGCTAGACCAGTGCACAAGTGAAAGAATGATTGTATGAAGATACATTATGATGCCATCGTTGTTTGATTGAATATCATTGATATTTGTGGTGGTCATTCACAGTAAGATCCAAGCAACCCATTGGTTTAATGCTCTGCAGAGTCGAGTTATAGTCAAAAGTGTTTGTGATAGGAAAAGTCATAAGCCATTTTGCTTGGAGGAAAAATTGAAATTTTTGGAGATATATTAGAAAGAAATATGAAGTCATTGTATTATGGCAACATTTATCACAGGTAACCGAAAGACTGAGAAGAACTCCATTGCGGATACAGTTGGCCCACTTAAGGGGAAATAATGCAGGCAACAGAGCACAAAGAACTGGGCAGGCTTGTGTAAGAGAGAAAGGTAAGCGTGGGTCGAGCCATAGCTCATTCAGTTAGTTGCTGGCTTCCCACTGCAGTGGCCCAGGTTTGATCCCAGGTCTGGTCAGGTGGGATATGTGGTGGAAAAAGTGGCCCTGGGGCAGGTTTTCTCCGAGTACTTTGGTTTCCCCTGCCAATCTTCATTCTACCAATTGCTCCACAATCACCCTCACCTATCATCTGGAGCTTGTACAATAGGCCAGAAGTGACCGCAGTACAAGGGACTTAGTCCCATCCCACTAGCAATAAAAAAAAATGTAAGCGTGATCCAGACAGTGTTGCAAGGGCAAGAGAAAATGTGCTAATTCTTTAGGGAAATATAATGGCAGAATGGGATGGTTCGTTCAAACACGGGTTAGAACCTCTGCAGCTCAGAGTTGAGTGTGGGAACAATTTTCAAGGCTGTCCAGCACATTCCAAGAGGATTGTATGAAATATAAACAGTGATGCTTGAGTACACATTTTTCAAAGGAACAAGCATGAGACATTAGTAATGATAGGTATTTGATTTTGCTTTTACAAGTGTCGCCTCTCCACAAACTGATTTTTCATTGCTACGAACATATTTATCTACGTAGGCGAGTCAATAATTATCTGCAATGTAGCCATAAATTTTATTTCAATACAAATAGAAAACTTACATTAACATCATTTTTCAACATAGTCCCCTTGCTTTTCAACACACTTGGTCCATCATTGCACAAGCTTCCTGCTGCCCTCAGAAAAGAAGGTTTTCGGCTGAGCAGCAAGCCACGCATGCACCGCTTCCTTCACTTCTTGGTCTGAGGTGAATTGATGGCCCCTTAATGCCTCTTTGAGTGGACCAAATAAGCGGTAGTCAGAAGGGGCGAGATCAGGACTAAACAGAGGATGAGCCATTACATCAAACTTGAGTTTCCAGAGAGTTTCAGCAGTGTGGGCAGCAGTATGTGGACGGGCATTGTCGTGCAACAACACAACACCTTTCAACAGTAGTCCTCGGCGTTTGCTTCGAATTGCAGGCTTTAGCCTGTCAGTAAGCATCTCGCTGTAACGAGCACTGTTTATTGTTGTGCCCCTCTCCTGATAATGTTCCAGTACTGGGCCTTGTGAGTCCCAAAAAACTGTAAGCATCAGTTTTCCTGCGGATGGTTGGCTTTTGAACTTTTTCTTGCTGGGCGATTGTGGATGTTTCCATTCCATACTCTGCCGTTTACTCTCCGGCTTGCAATGATGGATCCATGTTTCGTCACCAGTGATGATTCTGTCTAAGAAAATGTCACGTTCGTTACCATAGCGATCCAAATGTTGTTGGCAGATGTCCAAGCATGTTTGTTTATGCAACACTGTGAGTTGTTTTGGGACCCATCTTGCACAGACTTTATGAAACCCAAATCTGTTGTGGATGATTTCATAGACAGAACCATGACTAATTTGCAGACTATCTGCTACTTCATCACTAGTCACTCTTCTGTCTAACAGAACCATGTCACGTGCATGCTCAGTGTTGTCCTCATTTGTGGCTGTGGATGATCATCCGTCTCCTTCCTCATGCGTAACACTTGTGCAACCATTTTTGAATTTTTCAATCCATTCATAGACACTCCGTTGTGGCAAAACATTGTTCCCGTATTGTGCTGAAAGTCTTTGATGGATTGCGGCCCCTGATACACCTTCCAACCACAAAAACCGGATCACTGAATGTTACTCTTCTTTGGTGCAAACAGAGAGCGGAGCAGCCATGATTAACGGCAAGGCAGCGACGATGGAACTGACCTAGCAACATCAAACCTGTGCAGAAATAATGACAAGGAATCCACGCATGGCGATGCTGCGCAAAATGACAGTGCTGCCAACAGAAACACAAATACAACTGCATTGCGGATAATTATTGACTTCCCTTCGTATCTTTTAAATGTGTTAACAAATTTTAAATTTCAACTTCTGTAAAGATTTCATTTCTAATTCTATCCCATCTTGTTTTTCCCTGAGGACTTCTCAGAAATTTCATATCCATTTCTTGGGTTTTATTTTTGTTTCTCTTTGTAAAGGTCTCTGTCATGAAATGTTGTTTTTCACTCTTTTGGAATTTATCTGTTCCATAATATGTCTTCTGTTTTCAGGTAAATAAAGTTAATTTGATATTCCACTTCTAAGAGGAATTTTTTTGTAATTATGTTATGCTAAGGGTTTCAGAAATCTTGAAATATTCCTGGTTTTCTCAAAGCAGCTCTTCTTGTTTCATTGTATTACAGAACAACAAAATGAGACAGAACTATCTAAAGACACTTCAGAAAATCCTTTCTTATTTCATCAACCCTTTTATAAAACCCACGCCCCATTATCCTGATTATTTCATCAAGATATTCTTTGTAATTATACTTTTGCCACTATACTTAATTAATGAAGCACCATGCCATGAAGACATACAGGGGAGTAGAAGTATAGGTGCATATACAAGTATTTCTAACCTTAGCACAAAATGAAGGTGAGTTGTCAGCTTCTTTCCCCATCCACTTTGTCTCTTGGGAAAGAGCCCCCTGTACCCACTGGAAGGAAGCTAGGTGGGCCCCAGAGTTGGTCTGGATACTTCAGCATTTCAGAGAAGAGAAAAATCTCTTGCCCCTATCAAGAATCAAACCTTCATTCATAAGCCATTCAGCCAGTAGCTCACCACTACCGACCGAGCTATCGCAGCTCCCTCAGGTAGTGTTATTCAGTAAATGTCAGTACATTGACATTAGTATTATTACTTACATTTGTGTATTCCAGTTCACCCAGTATAGTGTTGGACAGTGTTCAGAAATGAAATTTTGTGCCGCAAAGCCTGAAGCAAGGACTAACGTACAACCTAAGTGTGCACTGTAGACATTTGATCTTTGTACTTGTTTCTTCATTTGTTTGGGCCACATGACACTGAATTTATTTTGCTTCTGGAGTTAGTATTTGTCATGTCATATGTCCAGCTGGTTTGGTTGGATGCTGAAAGGTGTTTCTTTTCCTCATGATGTAGTCTTTGAGTTTGAGGTACCCTCCCTCCTCTTGTATCAGGTCCCTGACCAGTGCAGATCCAAATTTCTGGTATTATAGTCTTGAACCACATGAGATGAAGAGGATAAAATCTTTCTTAATTGTAAGATTGAGAAGAGTTAAAGTAGTGTTTTCATCCCTTTCCAGGTCCATCTACTAATGGAATTAGTGTTCATCATGCAATCAGATTTGGCCACATAACCCACATGTCTCATTGTGTTGTACGAGAGCTATTCAGAAAGTAATCTAGGCAATTAATGTAGAACTGGGAGGGAGCTCACACATGTGAGGTAGCATCACATGACTCATTGCTTTGTAAACCATCACATAACTGGTTACCTAGTGTTCATTTTTTTCTCTGCAGAGTAAATAATTATGTGTGCTGTAATTGATAATCCCACTGCAATGCGAAATTTGTGCTGTTATCCCCTTTCTTCATGCTAAAAACATGAGTGCTGCAGTAACCCATTATGAAATATGCACGGCGGTTCACTGCCAAAATGTAATGAGTGCCGGAACTCTAAGAAGATGGTGTAGAATATTTAAAGATGGACAAACAAATGTTCATGATGAAGCGTGAAATAGTCATCCATCTGGAGTGAGTGATAAACTTGTTCTAACTGTTGACCAAAAAATCTGTGAAAGATGCCACTTCACAGTTTCAGAACTTCTGTGTGAATTTGCACAAGATGGTTTCTGAAAATGCTCACAGGTGCTCACAATATACAGAGAGTAGCTTTGGCTTTAACTTTTTTTAGTGATACCACAAGAATGGCAATGAATTTCTAAGTCACATTGTGTGAGTAACAGGTGATGAAACCTTGGTTTCATTTGTGAATGTTGAAAGTAAAAGAGCAGTCAAAGCAGTGGATGCACACACATTCACCACTCAAGCCAAAATAGTTTAAACAAATGTATGCGAGAAAGTTGATGGCAACTGTTTTCTGGGACAGGAAAGGAGTGCTGATGATGGAATTCGTGGAACAAGGAACCACAGTAGCATCAAAAATATATTGCAAAACACTAAAAAAAAACTCTTTAGGGCCATTTTGAACAAAAGGTGTGGAATCTGACATCCAGTGTAGTGCTCCTCCATGCCAGTGTGCATCTGCATACAGCTGCTTGCATTCAAGTACTGCTGGAGCATTTCATCTGGGAGTTCTTTGGCAGCCCTTACAGCCTGAGCTCACTCCAAGTGACTACCACCTGTCTACCTACCCGAAGAACTGGTTGGGTTCACAGTGCTTCAACAAAAATGAGGAGTTGATGGAAGGTGTCAGAACATGGCTGTGCTCACAGGTAGCAGACTTCTTTGACACAGGCATACAAAAACTTATTCCAAAGTATCACAAGTGCCTCAGTTAGAATGGTGACTACGTTGAGAAGTAGCTTAACTCTTCAGTGCCAGGGTCTGTACGTTGCATGCCAGCGGCTTCTGTCACAGGTCACCGGAGTCCCTACGTGGCACACATATTGCAGCTCTAAATTTCAGCTCATATTTTGAACCGTTGTTTTTCATATAAAGTAATTCTTTTGATATGAAATTAAAGAGGAAATTTGCAGGCTATCATTTTGTATATTCGCTGTCCCACTTTGAACTTCCTGCAGGAGTTGTAATATATTTGAATTCTTTGAAAAAGTTTCATTATCAACACTTGGTGCACTTGTTACCATACAAATCTACCTCTGCCTAGGGGAATTCTTATGAACTAAATATGTTAGATCGATACTGTGTGCTGTCCTGCATGAAAAGTCTATTCTCTTGAGGCATATTCTGACCAGTGCTGACTCTACATTGGAATTTGTAACTACAAGAAGATGTGGAGAATCTACAACTTTGAGATGTGATGTTGACTCTAAGAAGTGTGTTATGACTGCTAAGTAGCAAACAATAAACAGTTCACTATATGAATGGTACTGCTGTAATCCCCCTTTATCCTGTAAATATGCGTCATGCAGTCTGGTCAGCCAAGGCCAGCCGCAAGGAACAAAGTGGCCAGCTGTGTTGTGTCGTGACCAGTGGAGAATATATTTACTTCAAACTGAATCAGAACAAAGTTTTGTCAGATTCGGAAGTAGACACTGAAAATGGATGTTTGTGCTTTTCTCGATTCTGTGCTAAATGACAGAATCGAGAATAGCACAAACATCCATCAGGAGAATATGCAAAACTGTAAGGGACAAAAAAACTTCTGAATGCAATGATAATATGTAGGAATAACACAAGGAAAAGCTCAATTGTCAATCAGAATTGAGGTAATTGAGGGACTCTCTATGAAATATGCTAATGCCATAAAACACAAAGTACCAGGTTGACATTCGTCAGACAAAACAGTGCCCCATCTAAGAAGAAGAAAATTTATAAGCAAGATTCCACCAACTGTGAAGAAATCAAAACCACAGAAATGGCATGTTGTGTGTCAAAAACTGTGTAATTGTGTGACGCGTGTGACGTGGAGCTCTTGTGTGAAATGTTTTCATGACTAACACACCCAGATGAACTTCTAAGGTAATATGATACTGTAACGTGTTCTGCTACTGAAAACGCCGTTCAGATTGTTAATTGGTTTATTTAACAACCTANTACCTAGTGTTCATTTTTTTCTCTGCAGAGTAAATAATTATGTGTGCTGTAATTGATAATCCCACTGCAATGCGAAATTTGTGCTGTTATCCCCTTTCTTCATGCTAAAAACATGAGTGCTGCAGTAACCCATTATGAAATATGCACGGCGGTTCACTGCCAAAATGTAATGAGTGCCGGAACTCTAAGAAGATGGTGTAGAATATTTAAAGATGGACAAACAAATGTTCATGATGAAGCGTGAAATAGTCATCCATCTGGAGTGAGTGATAAACTTGTTCTAACTGTTGACCAAAAAATCTGTGAAAGATGCCACTTCACAGTTTCAGAACTTCTGTGTGAATTTGCACAAGATGGTTTCTGAAAATGCTCACAGGTGCTCACAATATACAGAGAGTAGCTTTGGCTTTAACTTTTTTTAGTGATACCACAAGAATGGCAATGAATTTCTAAGTCACATTGTGTGAGTAACAGGTGATGAAACCTTGGTTTCATTTGTGAATGTTGAAAGTAAAAGAGCAGTCAAAGCAGTGGATGCACACACATTCACCACTCAAGCCAAAATAGTTTAAACAAATGTATGCGAGAAAGTTGATGGCAACTGTTTTCTGGGACAGGAAAGGAGTGCTGATGATGGAATTCGTGGAACAAGGAACCACAGTAGCATCAAAAATATATTGCAAAACACTAAAAAAAAACTCTTTAGGGCCATTTTGAACAAAAGGTGTGGAATCTGACATCCAGTGTAGTGCTCCTCCATGCCAGTGTGCATCTGCATACAGCTGCTTGCATTCAAGTACTGCTGGAGCATTTCATCTGGGAGTTCTTTGGCAGCCCTTACAGCCTGAGCTCACTCCAAGTGACTACCACCTGTCTACCTACCCGAAGAACTGGTTGGGTTCACAGTGCTTCAACAAAAATGAGGAGTTGATGGAAGGTGTCAGAACATGGCTGTGCTCACAGGTAGCAGACTTCTTTGACACAGGCATACAAAAACTTATTCCAAAGTATCACAAGTGCCTCAGTTAGAATGGTGACTACGTTGAGAAGTAGCTTAACTCTTCAGTGCCAGGGTCTGTACGTTGCATGCCAGCGGCTTCTGTCACAGGTCACCGGAGTCCCTACGTGGCACACATATTGCAGCTCTAAATTTCAGCTCATATTTTGAACCGTTGTTTTTCATATAAAGTAATTCTTTTGATATGAAATTAAAGAGGAAATTTGCAGGCTATCATTTTGTATATTCGCTGTCCCACTTTGAACTTCCTGCAGGAGTTGTAATATATTTGAATTCTTTGAAAAAGTTTCATTATCAACACTTGGTGCACTTGTTACCATACAAATCTACCTCTGCCTAGGGGAATTCTTATGAACTAAATATGTTAGATCGATACTGTGTGCTGTCCTGCATGAAAAGTCTATTCTCTTGAGGCATATTCTGACCAGTGCTGACTCTACATTGGAATTTGTAACTACAAGAAGATGTGGAGAATCTACAACTTTGAGATGTGATGTTGACTCTAAGAAGTGTGTTATGACTGCTAAGTAGCAAACAATAAACAGTTCACTATATGAATGGTACTGCTGTAATCCCCCTTTATCCTGTAAATATGCGTCATGCAGTCTGGTCAGCCAAGGCCAGCCGCAAGGAACAAAGTGGCCAGCTGTGTTGTGTCGTGACCAGTGGAGAATATATTTACTTCAAACTGAATCAGAACAAAGTTTTGTCAGATTCGGAAGTAGACACTGAAAATGGATGTTTGTGCTTTTCTCGATTCTGTGCTAAATGACAGAATCGAGAATAGCACAAACATCCATCAGGAGAATATGCAAAACTGTAAGGGACAAAAAAACTTCTGAATGCAATGATAATATGTAGGAATAACACAAGGAAAAGCTCAATTGTCAATCAGAATTGAGGTAATTGAGGGACTCTCTATGAAATATGCTAATGCCATAAAACACAAAGTACCAGGTTGACATTCGTCAGACAAAACAGTGCCCCATCTAAGAAGAAGAAAATTTATAAGCAAGATTCCACCAACTGTGAAGAAATCAAAACCACAGAAATGGCATGTTGTGTGTCAAAAACTGTGTAATTGTGTGACGCGTGTGACGTGGAGCTCTTGTGTGAAATGTTTTCATGACTAACACACCCAGATGAACTTCTAAGGTAATATGATACTGTAACGTGTTCTGCTACTGAAAACGCCGTTCAGATTGTTAATTGGTTTATTTAACAACCTACAAGTCTTGGCTACAATTAAGTATAACACTGTTATGGGTTTACACGCTTTACAAACCTTACACAATATTGTATTCACTCTATCTTCAGTAGTCTTCACGTATTAACCCTTTGGCGCAGTCATTTAAATTCCGCTGCCGTGTCTCTCCAGCGGTAATATATTCAGCCGTCCATTTAAATTTTGCTCGAAAATGATTTATTCATCATTGTTCTTAAATTATATGAGATAGGAACATGAAACTTTCAATAAAATGATCTTAAAAGGTGGTTTTATAACCTTGCCTTATAATATGA
>NW_019743669.1:224384-244860 GCF_002891405.2 Cryptotermes secundus
TTGCATGCCAGCGGCTTCTGTCACAGGTCACCGGAGTCCCTACGTGGCACACATATTGCAGCTCTAAATTTCAGCTCATATTTTGAACCGTTGTTTTTCATATAAAGTAATTCTTTTGATATGAAATTAAAGAGGAAATTTGCAGGCTATCATTTTGTATATTCGCTGTCCCACTTTGAACTTCCTGCAGGAGTTGTAATATATTTGAATTCTTTGAAAAAGTTTCATTATCAACACTTGGTGCACTTGTTACCATACAAATCTACCTCTGCCTAGGGGAATTCTTATGAACTAAATATGTTAGATCGATACTGTGTGCTGTCCTGCATGAAAAGTCTATTCTCTTGAGGCATATTCTGACCAGTGCTGACTCTACATTGGAATTTGTAACTACAAGAAGATGTGGAGAATCTACAACTTTGAGATGTGATGTTGACTCTAAGAAGTGTGTTATGACTGCTAAGTAGCAAACAATAAACAGTTCACTATATGAATGGTACTGCTGTAATCCCCCTTTATCCTGTAAATATGCGTCATGCAGTCTGGTCAGCCAAGGCCAGCCGCAAGGAACAAAGTGGCCAGCTGTGTTGTGTCGTGACCAGTGGAGAATATATTTACTTCAAACTGAATCAGAACAAAGTTTTGTCAGATTCGGAAGTAGACACTGAAAATGGATGTTTGTGCTTTTCTCGATTCTGTGCTAAATGACAGAATCGAGAATAGCACAAACATCCATCAGGAGAATATGCAAAACTGTAAGGGACAAAAAAACTTCTGAATGCAATGATAATATGTAGGAATAACACAAGGAAAAGCTCAATTGTCAATCAGAATTGAGGTAATTGAGGGACTCTCTATGAAATATGCTAATGCCATAAAACACAAAGTACCAGGTTGACATTCGTCAGACAAAACAGTGCCCCATCTAAGAAGAAGAAAATTTATAAGCAAGATTCCACCAACTGTGAAGAAATCAAAACCACAGAAATGGCATGTTGTGTGTCAAAAACTGTGTAATTGTGTGACGCGTGTGACGTGGAGCTCTTGTGTGAAATGTTTTCATGACTAACACACCCAGATGAACTTCTAAGGTAATATGATACTGTAACGTGTTCTGCTACTGAAAACGCCGTTCAGATTGTTAATTGGTTTATTTAACAACCTACAAGTCTTGGCTACAATTAAGTATAACACTGTTATGGGTTTACACGCTTTACAAACCTTACACAATATTGTATTCACTCTATCTTCAGTAGTTTTCACGTATTTATTACATGGGAGCTATACAAGTGTCACTGTATTACACACACCCAATTACTTCTCTTATGAGCCAAGCATCTGCTTCTCACACTATCACTTCTAATCACACGTTCTGGTATTCTTCTTTCTGCTACAACTGAACTCAGCGACTGTTCCAATTCAACTGTCTACGGCGACGACTACATTTCAACTGTCTTCGGCGGCTGCTGCATTTTAACTGTGTCACTCCTGATCACACACTACTAACTAACTGCTGAATAGTGTTTGCTGCTCCTTATTTAGCCTCAGCACGGACAACACAGAAAACAGTTAGTAATAGGTACCACTGTTGCCTGACACTGCGTTTACAGTTTGCCTAGCAGCACTGTCGAGAGTTGTTTACTGCAGTGTAGCAACTGCAGTATCCCTTGGTAACAACACAGTCACTCTTTTGCCACGTCACCGCGGGGGAGGGGGTGTTTTACCAAGCGTTGCGTGGTAATGGAAGGGGTGGGGGTATGTGACGTCACACTGCTCCCTTCTAAAGGTTGTTTGTCCCGAATAGCCTAACCGTACATCCCTGTTCCTTTTTCTTCCCATTGCTGTGCTTGCTGTGTCTCCTGTTCTTTCAGCTACTCCTCTTGCAGCAACTATTCTCCGTTTTTACATCCTGGTGTCATTCCTATTATTCCTAATTTTTATAGGCTTACTGTGCCAAAAAATAATTTTAAAGCAATGTGGATCAATACATCGATTCAATATACGTTTCTGAGCATAGTGTGAAAATTAGAAAAACAAAACTCCAGTTTTTCCCAATTTATTACACTTTAAGTGAAATGTTGCACTCTCTGGTTTAAATATCCTCCAGCATAGGAGTTGAGTAGGAATTTAAATGCTCACTGGCAGTGAAATATGTATATAAAATTTTTTCTCGTTGCTTTGTTAACAGCTCACTAGAGGTAAAAGGTAAAGGTATCCCTGTGCTTAATTAATTAATTAGTTAAGCACTACACCATGAAGACATGGGGGAGTGGATGTATAGACCCACGTTTTCTTGACCTTGGCACTAGTTGGAGGTGAGTGGTCAGCTTCCCCCCTCAGCCACTTTACCTCCTGAGGAAGAACCCACGGTATCCACTGGATAGGAGGTTGGGTGAATCCCAGAACCAGTCTGGACAACATGGAAAAGTGAAGAATCTTTCCCCCACTGGGACTCAAACTCCTACCCCACAGCTGTCCAGCCCATAGCCAGCTGCTCTATCAACTGTGATATCCCAGCTCCCCACTCACTAGACATTACTTTTCTGAATAGCGCTCATGTTATGACTGGTTTTCCACTTCCACCTGGTGGCAGAGGAATGATGCATATGAGTCAACATTTACATTTCGAAGGTTACCATCTTCTGGGATGTGACACTGTAAGGTCTGGTTGAAGTTTACAAGTGTTTCAAAGGAATGTGTTGCTTCTATCTGCAGTATAGAAGAGTAGCCTTGAAAAACTGAGGTACCAGACCAATGGCATCGATTCCAGAAAACATCACCACCACCACCATGGAAATTTCAAATCTCAGCTATTTCCATTTCATTTGGCTTCCCATACTATGACTCTCAGGTCTCCCCTCACCTTAGTCTTATCTCACACCCTGTTTAAATTTCAGTTTCTCTCCACAGCATTTTATGGTCATAGTAATTAATTGTCATGTCACTCTGGAGGTGAGAAGTCATCCATGAACAGCTTTGTCAGTTTTGTCACGGTTATACAAGTAGCAGTCACACATTCCTGTCTTCCCCTAAACTCAGTCATGTCTTGTGTATATGTCCCATAGAGTCTCCCAGCTTGGAGAACTTCATCCCATGCTCTTTGTGTTTCTTTGGTGTATACTGTTTGAAGATTACTCCTACCTTTGAACAGCACATTGATTTTATCAACTACTAAATGTTCAGTTGGAGAGTGATATTTAGCAAATGCATCATTGAGCTCATTATATGTGGTTCTCATCTTCTATAATTGAACATATTTCCATTTGTCTCGCCAGGTTCATTTTTGTCATCACTAAAGCGTAGACATGTGGATATATGAAAGAATCTACCTCATTTCATTGTGCTTTTTTAAAAGACCATGAACATTTGTCTAGTATGGCCACTAATCTTTCAGGATGTCCCTCTGTTTGTGCTCCATCTGCACAGTAATAGATGAAAAGAAATACATTTCCTGTCTAGTAACACCAGGCATTGGTGAAGTCCTACATGAAATGTGTCCAAGTTTTGCTGTTTGTCTCTTCCACCAGCAAATGCATAATTTCAAGGAAGCAATAATGAAAACACCATGTATAGAATCCTTAATAATATGGGGTACCTCATTTTAGCTCAACCCATTCAGACCCCTCTAATCCTATGGATAACATGTGCAGAAGGTCAGTCCATTGTGTAGAGTTTATCTGGATAATGTCTACTTTTTTGTCACTGTCAGTATATGTGACACTTAGAGCAGAGGAAATATCTTTGTCTTCTGATAATTGATCATAAACATTTGTGTCCAGAATCAGTTCTTATGCTATATCATGCACACAGAAGAAAATAAAATGCATCACACATTTCTTAGTTTAAATCAGGGACTTATGGTCTTAGCAAATGTTGTGCCCTGCCCATTCAATAAATAAAAAAAAAAAAAAGATATGTGTAGTGATAGCCATACATTGGATGTGACTCAGGGTATGAAACTGAATTAGTAAGTGGAAAGTGGATGTCATGCCATGAAATTACATACACATACACATATAAATTCATTGGTTCTGATAAGATTAATATTATCAGAAACTGTTTCTGATAACATCTGACAAAGGCAACATTTGTCAAAAGAAGTGTTTATGTAGCCTTATTTCCTTCTTGGAACACAGGTGGGCTTTGACACAGCAAGTGATAAAATTTTCTGATTAAAAAGCAGATTTGTCTGTCAAAACATTCTCCCAATTTGGCTCCATGCAACTTCTTTCTATTCCTAGCTGCAAAACCACTGCTGAAATGTATGCATTTTTGGTCAATGGAGAAGGTCCAGCAACATGCATCACATATGTGAAAAGGTACGTCAGAAGGCAACTTCTGGAAATGCTTAAAATGTAGCAGAAAATAGTAGTTTTATATATAGCTGCCAAAAGAAGCACTTTGAATGGGACAGCAGCAATTCATTGTCTTATATACAGAATCATTCCTGAAACTGTTAAGCCGCACTGCATGCTGTGCTGTGGTAACAGTGCAGCTGGTCACAGCTTGTAGAGTGTCATGCGGTTTTGTTTTATAACAGAATAAAAGCCCTTGACAGGTGTGATACATTTCAACCATATCAACAGCATCATGAAAATAAAAAACATGACTCCTCCCACCATTGCAGCAGTAATACCAAGAATAAACCACGATGAAGATATATTGTGCTGCTTGCCAGAAACTATGTGTGAAGTGGTCCTGTTCCTTAGACCTGTTGTATGTTGTTGGCTGCTCACTGTAGTAGTTCCAGTTACTGGTAGATCTGTAGCTTCACCAGAGAATTCAGTTGTTGAATTCTCTATTATTCCAGTTGATTTTTCCAGCTACCAGAATAATAGCCCATGTTAAATAAATCCATCATTGTTTTATAATATCATTGTCAAAACACAATTGTATTTGGTTACGATTTTCCATTTCTGTAATGACTGCTATCAAATGTATAGAAATTTAGACACTGAGCTCCCTCTGCACTAAAACCCTGATTACCTGTTCTAAACTGAACCAAAGGGTGATCAGAGAACCAAACAGTTAGATAATATGAATAACATTGCAAACATGGATAAAGTATCTACACAGCTTGGTTCACAAGCCTATTATGAAACAGTAGCATGTAAATAATATTTAGTTGGTAATAACAATATCAGAAAGAAATTTGGAACTAAACTTAAATGAAAAAGTTATACACACCATGTAAAATCTTAAAATTTGTTATTTAAAGAAGCATTATGGGGGCTGAAGTCAAGTCACATAACACAAATATCAGATAATTGAGACTCTACTGTACTTCAGAAATGAGGGTGCATCATTGTCAGTGACAGACCATTATGTCATCATTAGAAAGTTACTAAGTTCTGTTTTCAACTAATTTTTGGTATTCGTATGTTGGTGGGAAACTCAGACACACGTTCCTTCTGTAAGGTTGTCTACATAAGTTGTCATGTGCTCTTCATCATAAAATACTCATAGATGGACTGTACTAGAAGCTACAGCACAAGACATTATGTCTCTACCTATTACTGTATTGCAGTGTAGTGATTAATTCTTATGTTACTCTTGTTTTTTTTAAGTGTACGTTAAGTCTGAATCTCTTGGTACTTAGGCCACAAATGGTTCATTGTAATAGGGCTGGATGATAGATGAGAGAAATGGAGCATCTAATGGGGTGAGAATTGGCAGGGGAAATTAAAGTAATTTGAGGAAAGCACTCACTGGCTTGTCTCCAGTGACCCAGGTTCGGTACCACTAGAGTTCATGAGGGATGAAGTGGCATTGCAGGGCCTCTTAGGTTATGTAATGATGCCTTTTTGCTGCTTAGGTTACAAACTGTTGAGTTTTGTTGCAGGGGTTAACACTTCCCCTTTGTGTTCATGAGATCCCTGACCCAAAATATTTGGTATCCTGATTGAGGATTTATGTGATTTTTCTCAGTTCCTGCAGACCACAGTTGCATTCTTTACTATTGCTAGTAGCAGCTGCCCATCATTCTCATTTCAGTGCTACTGGTATGTGAAAGAACATCGTCATGTAAACCAAAAACCCATCAGTTTTGTTGAAATTAAGGAAAAAATAAAGTCACATGTGAGATTTGGAATAATCCATCTTCTCAACATCTTTCCAAAACAACTGACTGAATGATTGACTGACCATCCAACCAATCAACTTACATTGGAACCTGAAGATTCAGTAATGCCTAAAGAAAAGGCTGTTATTGGATCGAACCAACAGTCAAACTGGAGTGTCATACATAAGAGAAGTAAAAGAATCCTGTTTTCTTAATTACCATTCCATGAAGTTGTGTGAGTGGTGTAGAGATAAATCTCACACATTCTTAAATAAGCTGGAGGCGAGAATGCTTTACTTCTGAGGAAAAAGTCCCTAATATCAAAGAGGTAGAAAGCATGGTGGAACCCAGAGTTGTTATGGATAGATGTAAGGAAGGATACACTTCCTCTCTGAATCTTCACCCCCTTAGTGTACCCACCAAGCTGTTGTGAAGAAGAAGAAGAAGAAGAAGAAGGATAAACAATCGTTAAACAGTTGGTACACTAGTAATCAGTCACTAGGCTGACTGGTGTGAAAAATTGCTGAACTGTTTTATATATATATATATATATAGTGTCATACCAGTAATTTTGCCAACTTCAGGGCTTCTTGCAGGGCTCCAAACAGGCCCTGAACACCATCATGGTCAGACACGTAGAAGAACAGGCCCCCAGTTGCACTTGCCAGCTGCTGGAGGTCATCTAGCGGTGCTGCCTCTCTGTGAGGAACAAATAGTTAGCACTTACGAATGTAACTGTGTCCTAATAATAGGCATGATGAGGTCTTTTTTTATTGTGGTTTTTTGGGTTAAGACACTGAAATTTGGTAGGTAGTTATCAAGATTTGGAGAAATCTGCTGCCTCTGTCTTTAGGGTATATGGAGGCAGCAGGTTTCTCCAAAATGTTGCTAACCACCAACCAAACTACATGGTATTATAACCCACAAGAACACAATCTTAATTTTGACCACTGAAACCTCAGATTTTTTTTAAACCTTTTTAGGCTGTTTCATGACCCTGCAGAGCACCTATTAAATTGATATGTCACCTATCTGTTTGTGCACGTGAAACAACTCGAGAACCACTGAACAGATTTTCAAAAAGCTTCATATTGGGTGCCTTTCATAAATTTGTGGACACATTACAATTTGGGTTAAAATTGGACAAATAAAAACACTTTACATGAAGACCTTCACATGTTTCTGCATGTATTTCAAGTGTAACTCAGAAGTACAGCAATACCTCGCATAGTCTGGATTCACTATAGTCCAGATTGAAAATTTCAAAACAAACTAAATTTTAATTGATCAAAATAAAAAAGAAGTTATAAAAAATTAGTACACAAAATTATTTTTAATACATAAATCGGGTTTTTCCCTTTATACAGTCAAGTCTCTTTTTGTGTGGTTTATTTTTATGTGGTTTTAAAGTTATGCAATACTATACCTTTTTTAAATTTTTTCTGGGGTTCCCCATAATATATGTATGTACCTATGCTCAGGTCATTTGTTCTTGAGCTCTGACAGCTGTCGCTGGAGGAGGTGGGGAGAGCACTACTTCAACGGACTTTTGAAAGAGCTACAACATCAGAAACATCATTGAAAATATAGGCGAGGCATGACATGAATTAACGGCAAGCAATATGAGGGCAGTATGGAAACATATCATACCACATTGTGCAAATGATTTAATTGGTTTTGAAACTCATTTTGCTGAAGTCAGTAATAACATAGTGGAAATTGGACAGCAGCTTGGTTTCAATGAGTTAGATTCCGTCAACGTAGTTGAGTGCATCACATCAAACACTAATGAACTAGATCAGCGATGGCGAACTGGCGGCCCGCGGGCCGGATACGGCCCACAACTTGATTTACTCCGGCCCCCCGCCAAGTCTCAGGTTTATTTTCAAAAATCTTAACTTCACAGCTGTATTGGCATAGAATTCAGTTTTTAATAGGACGTTTCATTAGCTTACAGCATTTTTCAATTGACTGTATACGTTCTTACCGAGTTGGACAGTTCAAACTGTTTTCTAATAACTGTGTTCATGTCATGGAAATTCCAAGTCCCCCAACCCAACTTCTGTAGGGAGATGACACTGAAGGGAAGACCGTAGTGGTGAAGGATTTATGACACCTTCAAAATAATAACCATTCCCAGCTTGCTCGCGGGGATGGGATGTTTACCGTTTCTCTCGGCATCCTGGCCTTTGTTAAGTGCCAGTTTTAGCAGAAATGTCTCCCAGTTAGTGCGATTTTAGAAAGTGAAGTGTGATTACGGAGTGTGAGTGTAGAACTGTTTTTCAATTAAAATTGTGTTTGAAGTTATTGTAAGTGATACAGCATGTCAAATAGTAAATTGAGAAAAGTTGATAGCGAAAATAGGGCGTTCAAATCTGAGTGGGAACATGACTATTTTTTTATATTAAATAAAGACCACAAGCCACAGTGTTTAGTATGTTTTCAAGTGCTAGCAGTTTTAAAGGAGTACAACCTAAAGAGGCATTACATGACAAATCATAAACAGAAGTTCGGAAAACACTCTTGTGAATCAAGGAAAGTAGTCTGCGATCAGTTAAAGAAAAAACTTTTCCAGCAGAAATCTCTTTTTACCAATGAAACAAAACAACAAGAAGAAGCTTTGCTGGCTTCTTATTTCGTGACATATGAATTAATGAAAGCTAAAAAAGCGTTAAGTGATGGTGAATTAATTAAGAACTGTGCGATAAAGATGGCAGAAGCTTTCAATGAAAATAAGGTAGGAAACAAATTTCAAACAGTGCCCCTTTCAAAACAGACTGTTACTAGGAGGCTGGAAGATATTAGCAACCAGATATCTAATAATGTGAAAGACATTATCGCTAATTGTTCCTATTTCTCAATTGCTCTCGACGAAAGCACAGATGTTTCGGATACTAATCAGTTGCTGATATTTGTTCGTGCAATTAAGGAAGATTTTACAATTTTCGAAGAGTTGTTAAAAGTGTGCTCTTTACACAGCACAACTAGAGGTGTCGATATTTTTAACGCTGTTAAGAGTGCAGTGGAGGAATTCGGTGGTTTTGAAAAATTGTCCTCCATAGTAACAGATGGCGCTAAATCAATGACAGGGACAATAAGCGGTTTTGTTGGATTTTTAAGACAGAATCAAATTACTGTACCTACCTTGCATTGTATTATACATCAGGAGGCTCTATGTGCCAAATCAATTAAACTGTCTACCACCATGGCTACTGTCACAAAAATTACTAATTTGATCAGAGGAGGAAATCGATCACTCACTCACAGAAAATTTCTGACCCTCTTGGAAGAAATGGATTCTGCTTACGGGGACCTGCTTCTGCACACTGAAGTAAGATGGTTAAGCCGTGGGAAATGTCTGGTACGGTTCTTTGAACTCCGTCATGAAATAGCAACATTCCTAAGAGAAGAGGTTACGAATTCTGCTGAACTGCAGAATGATCTCGAAGACGTCGAATTCTTGAGAAACTTGGCCTTTCTCACCGATATCACTCAACACTTGAATGTCCTGAATCTGCAATTGCAAGGCAAGAAGCAGACAATATGTCAGATGGTTGGCTTTGTTGACAGTTTCCGTAAAAAGCTACATTTATTTAAGTCTGCATTGGACAAAAATAACCTTCTACATTTCCCTTGCTGTCGGAAACTCTCAGAAGAAGAAGAATGCTTGGAGTTTAGGGACTACACTGAAATTATTGAAGATTTGTCTTCAGAGTTCGACCGACGATTTAACGATTTTGAAAGCTTTCGACCTGATATTTCTTTATTCAGTAATCCTATACATTGTGATATAGAATCTCAGCCAGGTCATCTGCAATTAGAGCTTTGTGAACTTCAATGTGACCCATCCTTAAACACATCTCAGGTTACTGGAATTGACTTTTGGAAACTGCTTTCACCAGAACGTTACCCACTGTTACGAAATTGGGCTCTCAAACTTTGCTCTGTTTTTGCAAGTACTTACATATGCGAGACAGCGTTTTCATCGCTGAAGCATGTAAAGTCTAAGAACGGGAACAGACTTTCAGATGTCGTGTTATCACATATTCTTCGAGTGGCAACCTCACAATTAGAAGTGGATTTTATATCATTGGTTTCCAGTTTTATGAAACCACAGTGCTCTCATTAAAACAGTGTGTATATGGGGATTTAGGTATAATCATTAGACCATAAAAACTATGATTGAAAGCCTTTTGTGCTCATCCCTGCTGAAAGAGGAATTTGTGCTGTTTTATGGTAAGTAATTGCAAATTTCAAGGCATTTTATTTTTCTTTCTTAAATTAGAATTGCATTTTTCCCCGGCATATATAAAACTAAACATAAGGCATGATCTGGCCAGTGTTTCTTTAAGAAAAAAATGCTCTGGGGGTAGAAGTGATAGAAGGCAATAAAATCGATTGGTGAAATTTTCAATATCGGCTTAATATTATTGGTGCAACGTAAAATTTAAATACATAGGTTTAAATGCACTTGTTTTTACACGGGTTATGACTGATTCAGTTTGGGGGGCAATACTCCCCGACCACTCTTCTGAAAGAAACACTGTATCTGGCCCCTGATGGTGTTCTATAAACTAAATTTGGCCCTCGAGATGTATTAGGTTGGCCAACGCTGAACTAGATAATGAAACACTTATTAACATAGATGAAGAACGGGAGGATGACTTAGACAATGACGACCACGATGACTGTGTTGAAGTGCCTGCACAAGATTTAACAGCTGAACAACTATAAAAAATTATTGGAATGGTTGAAACATTGTCAGAGCATATTATGGAAATTGATCCCAATATTGAACATAGCCTTACAGTTCGCTGAACGATAAACAATGCAATTCGTTGCTAGAAAGAAGTGTGTGTGAAGAGAAAAGGCCAAAGAAGAAAAAATGCGAAAAACATGAATTTTTTAAAATTATTTCTAATAAAGACATTTGAATTTATTAGTCGCGTTTTATTTATTGAAAAGCTGATAATTCTTTTTTGAACCAATTATCGTTTTTTGTATGTATTTAGTTCCTCAAATAGTCCTTATTTTTTGAACCAATTATCGTTTTTATATGTATTTAGTTGCTCGATTAGTCCGGTTTCAAACAGTCCGGGATATTGGTGGAACCAATTACCCAGACTCTGCAAGGTATTGCTATATTTATTGGAATGAAGAATTTTTCAAATAAATGTTGTAGATGAAGGGCACATTTTATGTCATAAACACTTGTCTGTACATCTTAGTGTGTTTGAGATAAACAAAAGAGGGAATGTTTATAGATTTCCTATCTTGTGGATTCACTACTTGAACATTGATATTCTGAAGTGAAGATTATCAAACAATCAACAGTAGTTTTCTGAACACTTACAAAGTCTTCTTGATTCTTGATAACAGTTAAACAAAGCTTCCCTTTACTTGAATTCATAGATCAACATGTATATAAACATGAATAGTAGAGTGAATTTACCGACTACACAACACATTTTTATTATCACATTATCACTACATGTTTCGACCTTAAGAGGTCATATTCAGGTGTATGAACACGGCTGTATAATTACATGAGGTCACATTTACTTTTCACACATTCGACCTTGTATCTTTTCCAGACTTACGCCCACTTATATATCAAGTTCTTTTTACAAAACACAGGTTAAAATTATTATTATTCTAATTTACTTATTAAAAGTTAAATGTTCGTGAATCGAGGTTCAATTCATGTCACTGGTTACACTTTCACTTGTTTTTCAGTCTCATTTTTACTTACGCTCACTACTGTATCTAGTTCTTTTTAAACTAGTTTAATTATTATTATTGTTAAAAATTCATTAATTGAAGTTCAACTTATGTTATTAGTTACGCTTTCACTTGTTTGTGAAGTCTCACTGTTCTTCCGCGTTCCTTGATGTTGCTGGATCTGTTATGATCATAACTAATAACATAAGTTGAACTTGTGTAGTCGGTAAATTCACTCTACTATTGATTAAACACACAACAGGATGCAAGAAATTATTAAAATTATATATAAACATATTTAATTAAAACTTCAGTGACTCACCTGCCAGAGTCTTTTACTCTCAATCAAATTAAGTCAGTCTGCATGAAAATAAAAGCTTCTGCTATTCCAGCAAAATATCACAATTAAAGAAAAAGGAAACAGAAGAAATACTTATGCTTTTTAGTGTATTGTTTTATTTCAGTATGACTTCCAAGCATATATTAACCTTTAACGATCGAAGTGCCCTGATCGTGCCAGTGATGAGTATGGTCGTTGTGGCCAAAGTACCCCGTTTTGGCCAGTCGGGCATTTAAACTCAGTTAGGGGAAGCACGCGCACACGCCGCTAGTAGAAGCACATGCACAGTCCTAAATATTTATTTTTCAATGTAATGATTAACAGACAGTCTTGAGTAAAACCATAATAGAGGAATTAAAATGATACCTAAGTGAACAACAGCAAAAAAAAAAAAAGAATATACATATGAGTTATGCCCAAACTCATCCACGAGCCAGTACTTTTATTGCAGATTAATGTGTTAAAAATATATAGTAAAATTCGATGTATATACTTTTTTGTTGTTATCTGCTTGATGTATATATAGGCTGAAATGAAACTACAGTATTCGATTTCACTATGAATGCACAGAAAACAGATCACACTCTGTATCTCAGCCACGATGCAACTGTCTCTTCACGACCCTAGAAAGGGCAATAATCTCTTGCAGCTATTACAGAAGGTCTTAGCACTGAAGAAGGGGCCCCTCTAGCTTTCTCTTGAATAGTCATTCTTTCAATCTTCTATCAAAAGATTCGAAAATCCGAAGAGTGTAAGCAGTGCTAGCAGAAGACCAAATGATTTTATTGCTTCCATCTGTTTTATGACACCAGGGACTGCTAAAATTTGTCAAGTGTTACAAGCAGGACTGATTTTATAATGCAGAACAACTCTGTGAAGGACTTAGGAAACCATTTTTGCAGTACACATCAAAATTAAAAGGAAAAATTGAAAATAAAGTATAACTCTTTGTATAAAAGTTTTCAAATCATCTGTTATAATATGCGACACTATGTTCTTTGCTGATACAAACAAAGTTAATGCCATCGATTTATCATAAAAATTGAGTTAGATACAGCATTTTTAAACAGTGCTTAAAATTGTTTAAGCGCCATAACAGGAATGGACGTTTAAATGCAGAGTAGCAACAGGTATTGAAACGTGCACCAGCAATGGGCATTTAAATAAACTCCGACCAGCTCAAGCTTACCATCATTTCAGAAGTCCATCTTTTAAAGGTTAAACATGTTATGCAGGGAGATCGAAAAGTCGTGCACATCAAACTAAAAGTTATTATAAATTGTATTGCAGTTAATATAATTATATCTCCTACCATTAGCTGGCACTGTAGGAGTACTAATGAATAGAAACGTTATCTGTCATGTATCGGTCATACGACGTCTGCAGTATAGCTTTGTTTATTGTGTGACAGACATGTCATTTTCCAAAGAACAACGAGTTTTCATGGAATTGAAGAGTTTGATCGGGTTTTATTCACTGACGAAGCGTGGTTTCACCTTAGTGGCTACGTGAACATTCAAAACAATAGGATTTGGTCATCTGAAAATCCACATATGTTACATGAAAAGCCCTAGCACTGTCAGAAAATTAGGATGTGGTGTGCTGCATCACGTCGTCGAATAGTGGGCCCAATTTTCTTTGAACAGTCCAGTGTACCAAGACGACATTACACAGTTTATTGTGCTTCTTGAAGTTGATGAACATGGGTGTTGGTTGCAGCAAGATGGTGCCACATGTCACACATCTAATGAAACCATGCAGTTCTTGCGCGAGTTTTTCGGTGACCATCTCATTTCGAAAGGATTGTGGCCCCCGCATTCGCCCTATTTGTCACCCGCAGATTTTTTCCTTTGGGGGTACCTCAAAGGAATTGTCTGTAAAACATTCCGCATACACTGGATGACCTCAAGAGGAACATTACAACGGTGATTAACAGCATCAGTTTACAGGTGCTCCACAAAGTAGCCTCAAACATGGTAAAAAGAGCTTGCGCATGCTTTGCTGAACCGGGAAGCCATTTCAAGCATATGTTGTGAAGACATGATTTGATTTTGCTTCCATTTTGAATATTTATCAGTGAATGGCAAATAGTTGGATGCAGATTTGAATCATAGTCATCATGGTCTTAATTATTCAGTTTATCTAAAGTAAGTTTACTCTTGAGTCACAGAATATGACTTCCCTTTTTCACATATACAGTTTCTTCTCTTATAAGGAATTTCAGTAGTATGGATACTGTATGCTTTGGGGGCACACAGTAACATAGTTGGTTGAGGCACTGTGCTACAAGCTGGAAGGTCGTGAGTTCGATTCCCAGTGAGGGCATTGGATTTTTCAATTGACTTAAACCTTCCAGCTCCACTATGGCCCTGGGGTCAATTCAGTCTCTAACAGAAACGAGTTCCCTGGAATCTTCCTGGGTGTAACAGGCGCCTAGCATATAAGGCTGACAACTTCACTGCCATCTGTGAGCCAACTGTCTAGTAAAAGTGTGGCATCCTGGACCTCTCACAACCCTATGGGCCTCCAGGGTCTCTTACTGAGATCGCTTCACCTTTTACTGTCTGCTTTTATGGTAGTATTTCTACTTTACCTTCTGACAAATTGATACTAAAGTATTATCCTGCAAAGCACAATGTTCTTACATTATTCAGAGTATAAATGAGTATTGACAAAGACATAAATGCATACCCAAAGCCAACTGCAACAACCTTTGTCCCAGACTCTGTAACTTCAGCTTGGATGTTGCTAATGAACTGGCCAGGCTCAGTGTTCTGTCCATCTGTCACCAACACCATGATGCCATTCCTCTTCCCCAGCACCTGATAACACAGAAACAGTTGAGCAATAATCGAGGTGTTTTGAAATATGTCCTAACAAATAGGACACCTCACCTGAAGGGCTAGTCGCACTCCACACCCAATGCAGGTCTCGCCTTGACCGCTGGTAGGGATACTTCGCACTAGTCGCTCTCGTGATGTGGCATCAACCAGAGTCATTTCACTCAGCAGTTCTTCCTTTGTGCTGCAACATTTTATAGTGGTATATATATAAAATAACATGCTGATTTATGTCCAGTTTCAGATATCTGCTATTATTGTAAAACCCTAACGATTGTCATCATTGTAACCTTTTCTGAAGCATTTCAATCCAGCTCATATATTCACAGCCCACCAGTACATCTCTGAAATCAGTTTTATTATTAGCATCCCATGCAGATCCCTCGAGTGGCCTCTTCCGTTAAGGTGACTAACTTAGTTACATCTGTTGGAGCTGAAATTTCTTAATACACAATCCAGCTCGGTGGGAGCATGCAACAGTATTGACTAATTTCCATTTGTTTTGCATTTATATCACCATCATTTCATTGCTATGTTGGTACTTCATGCTATATAGCTATGTAATTTCATAGGTAAGTCTGAAGAATAGATCAAGCATTGACATAGAAACTGCAGTTCTGTTCATGAAGATCATCTGTTTGCTGTCAACATGTTCTAATGCTCTTTAGTTTGGATTTTATGTAATAAATAAAAACTAAATGTCACAGTCAAGTGGGTAGAACTTCTGCTTTGTGACAGTCTGAGGTTCAAATTCCAGCCTGAAGATATGTTGTCATGACTTAGGTTTTTGGCACCCTTTACTACAGATATGAAGCTAATGTTGCAAAGCCAATTACACCACATAAAATAAATCATGAATACTCTTTTTCTTGTATTTTGTTACCATATTAAAAATTGTTTAAAGTAAAACTTGCTGGTTCTAGTGATATATATATGTGTATATATATTGCACTTTACAGCCTACTTTGCTATCTTAATGAATAAAATTATACTTTTGAATCACCTGAGAGGGTCTCCCAAAACTTAATATGAACATTGTGCCATTAGCCATCACAACATGTTCTTTAAGATTTCCTATCAACAGTAATAAAATTACAGATATATGAACTTATAATGGACTGAGGTTGGCACCAATTAGTATATGATCTTGAAATATAGATCTCCAAAAAATATGGAACTTTTATTAAAAGGGATTTTTTATAAGGTAAGGTAACAATATCTATGTTAGGTGGGTCCCTTGTGACCATGGCATGGCACGTCCTCAGGTTGCGGATTGAGGAGATACCCTCCAGTTTTGGAGGGAAGCTCCGAATATATTGAATAAGCAGTCGCGGACAGCCGACAAGGGGTGACCCTCCAGCTTGGGGACTGGGCGTGGGGCTAACAACTCACCGTAAAAAATAAGTATGTTACGAAAACGAACACAAAGCCTCGGATCTGGGCGGATTCCTTGGATAAACGACCTAAGCTAAAGAAAATGGATATGAAATTTGACACTTAAAATGTTCGAAGTTTGTATAGGGCAGGTTTGCTCAGGGCAGTGGAAGAAGAAATCTTAAAATATAAGTTAGATTTAGCGGGAGTATAGGAGGTCAGATGGGATGGAGGTGGCATCACACCAGCAGGAGACTCTACATTTTTCTATTTAAAGGGGAATGAAAATCATGAATTAGGTTCAGGTTTTTTCATAAATAAGAGAATCATATCAGCAGTTAAAGAGGGTAAAGTTCATTAGTGATAGGATATCATATATAATATTAAATGGTCGCTGGTGTGATATCATTGTTATGAATGTTCACGCCCCAACAGAAGATAAAATTGAAGACATAAAGGATACATTCCATGAAGAACTAAAACATGCCCTAAGTACCCTATGAAAATTTTGTTAGGACATTTCAATGCCAAATTAAGGAGGGAAGACATTTTCAAATCAATGATTTGGAATGAGAGTTTGCATGAAATTAGTAATGATAATGGCGTTAGAGTAGTAAACTTTGCCACATCAAAAAATCTTACTGTCAAAAGTACAATGTTCCCACATTGTAACATCCATAAATTTACTTGGATATCTCCTGATGGGAAGATACATAATCAAATAGACCATATTTTGATAGACAGGAGACTGCACTCAAGTATACTTGATGTCCGATCATTCAGGGCAGCAGATTGTGATACTGACCACTACCTGATGGTGGCAAAGGTTAAGGAAAGACTGGCAGTGAGCAAACAGACAACAAACACACAGAGTTCATATGGAGAAGTTCAATCTCAATAAATTAAATGAGGTAGAAGGTAAAGAGCAGTATTGTGTTGATGTCTCAAATAGGTTTGCGGCTTTGAAAAAATTGGAAACTGAGGTGGATGTTAATAAAGCTTGGGAAACTATTAAAGAGAATATAAAAATGTCTGCCAAAGAGAGTCTTGGTTATTATGAAGTGAAGAAGCATAAGCCATGGTTCGATGTAGGATGCTCAAAATTATTAGATCAAAGAAAGCAGGCCAAATTGCAATGGTTACAGGATCTAAGTGAGTTAACTGGGGACAATCTGAACAATATAAGACGTGAAACCAGCTGGCATTTCACGAACAAAAAGAGGAAATATCTGAAAGGCAAAATTGATGAGCTTGCAATAAACAGTAAAAACAAGAACATTAAAGTCCTGTGTAAAGGAATAAATGACTTAAGAGGGGTTACCAGCCTAGCAGTAACTTAGTGAAGGAAGAGAATGGTGATCTGCTTGCAGATTCCCACAACATTTTGAATAGGTGGAGGAACTACTTCTCTCAGTTATTGAATGTACATAGGTTCAATGATGTTAGGAAGACAGAAATCCATACAGCTGAGCCGTTAGTACCTGATCCTAGCCCTTTGAAGTTGAAAGTTTTATTGCAAAATTGAAACGGTATAAATCGCCAGGTAGTGATCAAATTCCGGCAGAACTTATTCAAGCAGGAGGCGAAATATTACATTCTAAGATTCACAATCTAATTACTTCTATTTGGCATAAGGAAAAATTGCCTGATCACTGGAAGGAGTCTATTGTTGTACCAATTCACAAGAAGGGTGATAAAACTGACTGTAGTAATTATTGGGGGATATCACTGCTATCAACTTCATACAAAATTTTATCCAATATTCTTCTCTCAAGGTAAAGTCCTGTACATCAGCTATTCATAGACTTCAAGAAAACCTATGATTCGGTTAGGAGGGAAGTATTGTACAATATTCTAATAGAGTTTGGAATACCCATGAAACTAGTTAGGTTAATTAAAATGTGTTTAAACGAAATGTATAGTAAAGTACATGTAGGTAAACATTTGTCTGATAAATTACCTATCCAGAATGGTGTAAAAGAAGGAGATGCTTTATCACCACTCCTTTTCAACTTTGCTTTAGAATATGCCATCGGTCCTGGGAAACCAGGTGGGACTGAAACTAAATGGGACACATCAGCTGATGGCCTATGCCGATGATGTGACTCTGCTGGGTGATAATGTAGATACCATAAAGAGAAACACGCATACTTTAATTGACGGAAGTAAAGAGGTTGGTCTAGAAGTAAACGCTGAGAAAACTAAGTATATGTTGCTGTCTCGTCACCAAAATGCAGAGCAAAATCATGATATAAAAATAGGAAACAGATGTTTTGAAAATGTGGCACAATTCAGATATTTGGGAACAACGATAACAGATTGAAACCTGATTAGGAGGAAATTAAGAGGAGATTGATCTCGAGTAATGCTTGCTACCATTCAGTTCAGAACCTTTTGTCTTCTCGTCTGCTGTCCAACAGCATAATAATTAGAGTATACAACAATATAATTTTGTCTGTGGTTCTGTATGGGTGTGAAACTTGGTCTCTGACATTAAGGGAGGAACATAGACTGAGAATGTTGGAAAACAGGATGTTGAGGGGAATATTTGGACCAAAGAGAGATGAAGTGACAGGAGGGTGGAGAAAACTGCATAATGAGGAGCTTCATGACTCGTACTCTTCTCCAAGTATAATTAGAATGATCAAGTCAAGGAGAATGAGGTGGGCAGGTCATGTAGCACGAATGGAAGAGACGAGGAATGCGTATAGGATATTGGTGGGAAAGCCAGAAGGAAGAAGACCCCTGGGAAGACCAAGGCATAGGTGGGTGGACAATGTTAAAATGGATCTTATAGAGACAGGATTGGATGGTATTGATTGGATTGATCTGGCTCAGGATAGGAACCAATGGAGGGCTCTTGTGAACACGGTAATGAACCTTCGGGTTCCATAAAATGCTGGGAAATTCTTGAGTAGCTGCACCATTGGCAGCTCCTCCGGAAGGGCTCAGCTCCATGAGTAAGTAAGTAAGTAAAGTAACAATGTGGTGGTTATGCAAAAATTTTCTTTAGCTCTCATTTTCATTACTGACTATGAGCTATTGCAGCTAGCTTTGTAAAATTTGTTATGGAGCTGAATCATAAACATACCTACACAGTACATATGAAATGGTATGGTAATACCATGGTAATAAATGGGGACTTTGCAACTTTTCACGTTATATACAACAAATTTAACATAGCCAGAATCTTTATTTATATAACAAGTTGTTCATAAAATGAAATCACAATAATAATAGTAATAGATTGTAGAATTATACATCTGTGCAGTAGAAAAGTAGGCATTGTAAGTGTTTTTTGTGAGCCACAAAAGGAAACAATTCAGGTTGAACATCTTGCAAAGTAAGGGTTATATTGGGTAAGTGTAGAATTATAATTTGTCCAGCTACCCTTAGTGTAAACATTAGTATCAGATTTCATTAGAGTATGATGACGGTTTAGCAGTATTAAACATATAGGTGAATGGGGAGACTGGCATAGTCTCCCTGTTGTGTATTAATTTAAACTTTGTGCAAAATATATAAAATGACATGATTTTACAGATTGCAGGAGGAAATGCCTGCATCATTATCTTCACAAACATGACTACAAATTAGTAACATACTTCCCTGATACCACAAATCTAATCCATAATGAGGGGCACTTACGAGAATTCCACCATTCCAAGCAGAAGTCCATATGGAATACTGTGAATCCATTTACGCACAGCAGTGCCCAATTTCTGGAGTCTTTTCTGAAAATGCATCCAAAAACACACCAGTGTCCATTAACCTTTAAACACCGGACTTCTAAAATGGTGGTAAGCTTGAGCTGGCTGGAGTTTATTTAAATGCCCACTGCTGGTGCGCATTTAAATGCCTGTTGTGTGCCCGTTTCGTTGTGCGCCACTCCACCACCGCTCACTTCTTTGGGTTCTTTACTTTAATCAGTAGAGCTGGGTTCCTATCCCAGGGTCTTATAAGGGTCTGGCTCGGACAGGGCAGGAAGAACACTTCACTACAATCACCCACCTTTCGACGGTTGCACTTAGTAGTCCTTTAATCCCTTCCAGCTTTCTGCATACAACTGAATTTATTAATACTATTGATTTGAACTGTACTTATACTATTTTACGGAAGGGCCGTAGTGGTAAATTTAGT
>NW_019743669.1:249322-254879 GCF_002891405.2 Cryptotermes secundus
GGGTGTGAGGCTCCGGCCGTCCCACTTCTAAGTTATCGCTGTCCCAAGCTGTCAGCTCTCATTTTCTCAAAGCCTTTCCGACGTTGCTGAAACTGCCAGAATTCCAGGAAAGTACCAGATGTTACTTCCTGTTCACATAGCAAAACTTGAACTATGTCCCTTCCGCGTGTAAGAGCTGGCTATCTGCCGGATCTCTTTGTTTGTAATATTGTTAATCTTAACTTAATACAAAATTTAATTTTCACACAACACTCCTCCAGTCAGAATGGACGGTTACAGTTGCTACTCTGCGTTTAAATGTCTGTTCCTGTCAGGGTGCTTAAACAATTTTAAGCACTGTGTTTAAAAATGCTGTATCCAACTCAAATTTATGATAAATGAATGGAATTAACTTTGTTTATATCAGCAAAGAACATAGTGTCACATAGTTAATAGAAAGTCCGTCGAGTGTAACAATTTGTAGGTCACTTCTTTATCACTTCTGCCTTACATGTTTCGGTTTGACACAACCATCATCAGAGGCACTTAGTACAATTATGAAAACACTGTCGTTGTTTAATATGTACACAGTTATGTTTGTTGCGTGGACGCTGCTACAATATGTCGACGTGTAAAAGCACAACACTTGCTAGGATAGTTGAATGCACTATCAATTCTCACATTCCATCCGAAACTGCCCTCAAGTTAAAACGCCAATGTTAAAATATTTAAAAAAATTTAAAACATTTGATGTAAAATGTTAAGCTCCTCCTTGTTAATTCATCCCGAAGATGGGAGATGTCAGCTTGAGGTTGTATGGCTTATGGTTAGATGTTTCCTATGTGCTGTGTGTTGTGTACTGCCAACAAAATAGTGTAACGGACCAAAAAATGAAACAATTCAAAATAGTGTCACATATTATAACAGAAGATTTGAAAATTTTTTACAAAGAGTTATACTCTATTTTCAATTTTTTTTTCTTTTAATTTTGATGCATACTGCAAAAGTGGCTCTAGTTCTTCACAAAGTTGTTCTGCATTATAAATTCGTTTCTGTTTGTAACACTTGACAAATTTTAGCAGTCCGTGGTGTCATAAAACAGATGGAAGCCATAAAATCATTTGGTCTTCTGCTAGTACTGCTGTACAATTGTACACTCTTCGGATTTTCGAATCTTTTGACTAAAGGACAGAAGAATGAAAGAATTGCTATTCAAGAGAAAGCTAGAGGGTTCCCTTCTTCAGTGCTACGACCTTCTGTTATAGCTGCAAGAGATTATTGCCCTTTCTATGGTCATGAAGAGACAGTTTCATCGTGGCTGAGATACAGAGTGTGATCTGTTTTCTGTGAGTTCATAGTAGAAATCGAATTATGTAGTTTCATTTCAGCCTATATATACATCAAGCAGATAACAACAAAAAAGATATGTACATCGAATTTTACTATATATTTTCAACACATTAATCTGCAGAATCTGCAATAAAATTACTGGCTTGTGGATGAGTTTGGGCATAACTCTTATGTATATTCATTTTGCTGTTGTTCACTTAGATATCATTTTAATTCCTACATTATGCTTTTACTCAAGTCTGTCTGGTAATTACTACATTTAAAAATAAATATTTAAAATTGTGCATGCGCTTCTACTAGCGGCATGTGCGCACCCTTCCACTAGTGGAGTTTAAATGCCTGACTGGACAAAACACCAAAACGGTGTACTTTGGCCATGACATTCATACTGATCACTGTCCCAGTCAGGGTACTTTTGATGTTAAAGGTTAATCTTATTCCAGATCCTACCAGACAAATTGGGATTCATTGTAGCATAGTCGGTATAGTGACTGTCTGCATACTGGTATACTGGTTGAGTCCCAGTGGAGTCAAGAATTTTCTCTTCTCCAAATTGTCCAGAACAGCTCTGGGGTTCACCTAACCTCCTATCCAATGGGTACCAGGGACTTTTTCCCCCGCGAGGTAAAGTAACAGAGGTGTGAAGCTGACCACTCACCTCCATCTAGTACCAAGGTCAAGAAAATGTGGATCTGTATATCCACTGCCCCATATGCCTTCATGGCATAGTGCTTAATTCTTTGAGCACAGAAAACTTTACATTTTTTTACCAGACAAATTATAAATTGATAGCAGAGTGAATTTACCGACTACACAACACGTTTTTTATTATCTCTACATGTTTCAACCTCAAGAGGTCATCCTCAGGTGTATGAACACGGCTGTATAATTACACGCGGTCGCATTTACTTTTCACTCAGTCAACTCTGTATCTTATCCGGATTTACGCTCACTAATATATCGAGTTCTTTTTATAAAACACAGGTTAAAATTATTATTCTAATTTAATTGTTAAAAGTTAAAAGTTCGTGAATCGAAGTTCAATTCATGTCACTGGTTACACTTCGATTCACGAACTTTTAACTTTTAACAATTAAATTAGAATAATAATTTTAACCTGTGTTTTATAAAAAGAACTCGATATATTAGTGAGCGTAAATCCGGATAAGATACAGAGTTGACTGAGTGAAAAGTGAATGCGACCGCGTGTAATTATACAGCCGTGTTCATACACCTGAGGATGACCTCTTGAGGTCGAAACATGTAGTGATAATAAAAAACGTGTTGTGTAGTCGGTAAATTCACTCTACTATTGATTAAACACACAACAGGATGCAAGAAACGATTAAAATTATAAATTGGTTCAATCAGGATTTGTTTCAGCATATTTAATCTCTGTTCATAAGAGCAGGACTTTCCATTTGTTAATAGTTTCAGTCAGCCAGCCATTACCATTGATAGATTAGTGACATAGTGCAGGACAGAACAGTGCATACCATATAGAAATACAAACCTGATACTCCATTGAGGCAGATACATCAAGTGTCAAAACTATAGATGGAGATGAAGATGTGTCCATCAAGTGGTGCACATCAGGCTGCAGAGTGGGTGTGTTTATCACAACGCCTAATTTATTTGAATTCAAATAGTTGCCAGCACTCATTTCCATGGACCAATAAGATAGCATGCAGCACAAAGCAAACCAAATTGTCATGATAGCAGATCAGAATGTGAACCTGATTTATGTATTTCTGTAAAACAGTCATAATTTGATGAATACACCGTGAACGACACTTTCAATTTCTTTAGAAGTTGGGAAAGATAACTCTTTTTAAAGTGGCTATGGTCTTGTGTAAGTTATTCTAACTGTAATCTGTGAGACCTGAATAGGTACAGCACTCTGGGTTAGATGTTATGAAACTGTCATTAAAAGTAAATAATGTGAAATAGCTAGATAAGATAAAAGTGGAGTGAATCAGATTTGCAAATGAATAAGCATTGTAAACACACCCACAGCATACTGGCGTGTAGTCAGGGCAGGAAGCAATGTTAATACAACTGTTACTCCTATGATAACAAATTTGATTTGTCTCATTCTGGTCCATCACACTATTAATTACAAAGTAGATAACTTTCAGGCCAGTATGACATACAGGTTTACAACACTTCAGTCTTTATTTGCCTTACATGTTTTGATTCAAAAGAATCATCTTCAAAGGCGCACCACTACGAGCAGGAAACACTGTCACATAAGATGTTTTAACATTATGCACTTAGGTTATGAATAGTGCTCACTATATCACAGTTTGCCCTATGCAGCCACGTTGACGTGTAGATTTACGTATGATGTTTCGTTTAAGCGTATTTGCTGGGTATTCGATTGGGGTTGCCCACTGCACGCGATGTGATGTTCACTTTTCCATAAAATAGCTTCCCTATGTATTTAAAATTGTATTAAAAATCTTTTGTATGTAAAAAATTAGTTATTATGTTAAAAATCGTGAACCAACATTGGGTCATGTTGTTTTTTCCTCCGGATGGTAGAAGATGTCAATTATTTCTCTTGGTTGTATGTTCTTATTGTTAGTTGTGTAGCTTATGTGCGTGCTGTGTCGTATGTACTGTTTTGGGATAACAGCCTTATAAAGTGAAGCATGCTGTGTGACTCTCCTGATTGACAAAGTCAAAGAAACTTGGTAAGAAACTTCAACATGGTTGCTGACAAACTAATTAATTAATACACCTAGCTGATATTTGTGAGGTAAAAAAAGGTAAAGCTATCCCTGTAACAGGCTATGGAGGGCCATAGGGTTGTGAGATGTTGAGGCTCCCACATATTCTAGAGAGATTACAAGTGTCAGTGAGGTTGTCAGCCTTACACATCAGCTGCCCTTTACTCCCAGGAAGATTCCTGGTACTCAGTTCTGTTAGAGGCTAAGACCACTCCAAGACCATAGTGCAGCTGGAAGGATTAGGTCAATTGAAAAATTGACCTCATTGGGAATTGAACCCATGACCGACTTGCAGCATAGCATGATATTTGTGAGGTACTCAGTTTTAATCTTAGACAGTGCCCTAGCAGCTCTGAAGTTTTCTTTGTTTTCAATCATGCCTAGAAATAGACCACAACCACTTCCTCTGCAGTCCTTTTTAGTTAACCAGTCATACTATTAAATTTGCAGCTCTTACCATTTGTCATCTTTGAACAGAAGGTCTTAAATCACCCAGTACTGTGAAGCCAGCATCTGAATTTTAACTTTGGGATAATGTTATGATTTGAAAAATGTGACATTTGTCCAGCTAGACCACATATATACATGCACCACAACAGTAGTTCAGTGCATGGCCAGTAAAGGTTAAACAACCCTTGCAACGATGACACCGTACAATTTTTATGATGATATCTTGAAACTATATTCTGTACTTTATTGTAATTCATTACTATCAACACTTGTGCAGATTTATTTGTTGTTTGCTTATGGATTTCAGTTTGTAAGCCATAATCACTGCTTTCCCTATGAAAAAGAATATTTGAAAAACACAGAAACAAAATCTTTCAGTTAAAATTCTTAGAATTAGCGAACATTGGGTCACTTTGAATTTAAAACAAACAATAACAAGATATCACCTCAAATCTTAGATGGTGTTCCTCTATTCTATGAGGAGGCTACTCATCGACACATTTGACAACTCGAGACGCCACGAACCAAGACGAACTGATGCTAGCAAAGTCACAGTCAAAGTCATGTTGCATCTGACGGTCAGTCAGTCTGTCTGTCTTGGTGTCAAGCCCCATCTGGGGCTTATGACCACATATTTCTTTTGAATGAAAGTTACTGTCTTGTCTATATGGGGAGCCCTCTGTGACGAGAGGTTGGGTCTGTCATTTGTCAGTCAGTCTGTATTAATAAGTCCACTGTCTCTATTTACATACATTTACAAATCCTGATGATAGTGACTCAGAGTCAGAGTCACGTTGTAACTGACGGTCAGTCAGTCTATCTGTCTTGGTGTTGAGCCCCAGCTGGGGCTCATGACCAGATATTTCTTTGAATGAAAGTTACTGTCTTGTCCATGTGTAGCGCCCTCTCTGACGAGAGGTTGGGTCTGTCATTTGTTAGTCAGTCTGTATTACTAAGTCCACTGTCTGTATTTACACATATTTACAATACACACTTATTTCTTATTTAAATGTACAATATATACACGGCCTCTGCCAGTCCAGGCT
>NW_019743669.1:256610-291601 GCF_002891405.2 Cryptotermes secundus
TTCTACCCCCGAATTAATTTCTAGTTTAGGTGATATTAATTCAGAAGCGAGGCTTTGAAACCGCTCCCAATCTGTAAATTTTTCAATGGGTTCCGAAAGATTCCTAATTTTAACGTGATCCAGTATGTGGAATACTATTGGTAGGTGATCTGAGTCCAAAATATCAGAGACGATGACATCTGACACTCTGATATTTTTGTGAAAAACAATGTCTAGCGTGTCACCATTTCCCGCAGGGGAATAATGAGTGGGTCACTGTGGTGCTGATATTTCGAAATCACTCCTATCAAATAAATCAACCAGTTTCAAGCCTGAGGGGTTTGAAACTCTGCTATTCCAAAATGGGTGCATAGCATTCAGATCACCTGCCCAAATAATCTTAAGTCTAAAACTTAAGAGCTCAGTGATGTCAGTATCACTCTAGGCTCTGCCTGGAGATCTGTAAACAGCTGCAAGCTGTACTTCACTGTCGCCTTCAGAAGAAAGGATAACTAGAAACCTTCCCCTCTTCCTTATCACCCTACCCAGGATGGCAAAATCACAAGAAATCTTCAAACTACAAAGCCTTTGCCACATTTCCATCCAGATTGAGGCATATAGAGCACAGAGTGGCCTTACGCAGTGTCACAACTGCCAACAATTTGGCCACATCTGGGCTAATTGTAAGCAATCTCCCCGTTGCATGTGGTGCGGGGGTAGCCACCTGCACAAAGAGTGCCCTGAGAAACAGGACGCTGCCTCCACTCCAGCATGCTGTAACTGTGAATTGAAGGATGGAGAGGAACACCATCCCGCTAACTATCGGGGTTGAAGGCACGCAAAAGAGGAACTGCAGAGGAAGAAATCTTAGAGAGCACCAAAAACCACAACGGGAAGGGTGTTCTCCTCAAATATTATTAACCCTTCGCGGCTGCACTCCGAGGCAGCACATCACAGGAGCAGCGACCTCAGACTCGCCAAATACCAGTGGCAGTTCCAACAGCAGCCACGAAACCGAGCATGCCGGTCCCTGAACAGGAACAACAAACAGGTCAGTCAGTTCGGGCTCCAGTTGTCAACAGTCAACCCCTCGACAATATGTTGAGAGTTGTGACTGTAGTACAGCAGATTATGACAGGAGTTCAATGGTGCTGTGCCAGAGGAAGAGAAAATATTGGCAATCACAAAAACTGTATTAGACCTAATGAACCAAAATGGCCATTGAGTTCATAGGCACCTCGATGTCATAGAATTTAATGCGAACGGCATTGGGAGGCAGCTCTATGAGCTCAGTAAACAGCTGTAAGACGTACATATAGAAGTGGCCCTGTTTTCAGAGACTCATCTGAAACCTCATGAGACGTCCATTATTCCAAATTATGACTTTTATAGAATCGACCGCCACTTGGGCAGAAAAGGTGAAACTGCCGTTACAGTTAGAAAAGGCATTCCCCATAACCATGTAGACATACCACCGCTTTTTTCAGTAGAAGCAACAGGGGTCTGCATACCAATTGGTAATAGTGAAATACTGCGGCGGAGCCTGGAGTGATGCTGCTGACATCACTGAGCTCCTAAGCTTTAGACGGAAGTCTATTTTGGCAGGTGATTTGAATGCTAAACACCCATTTTGGAACAGCAGAGTTTCAAACCCCTAGGACGAGAAACCCATGGATTTATTTAATATGAGTGAATTCGAAATTTCAGCACCACAGTGCCCCACCCATTATTCCCCTGCGGGAAATGGTGACATGCTGGACATTGTGGTCCACCAAAATATCAGAGTGTCAGATGTCTCTGATATTTTGGATCCAGAATCACCTACCAGTAATATTCCACACACTGGATCACATTAGAATTAGGAATCTTTCGGAACCTATTGAAAAATTTGCAGATTGGGAGCGGTTTCAAAGCCTCGCATCTAAATTAATATCACCTAAACTAGAAATTAAGTCGGGGGTAGAAGCCGATAAAGCGGCACACAACTTTGCAGCCTCTATTGCTTCGGCATATATCGTACGTTGTCGACCAGTAAAGTTACACTTTCGGACATAAACAACGATCTTCCTATCCATCATTTGATAAAATATCAGCAGAGGCTACGAAAATTATGGCAAGAAACAAGGGATTGCACCGTCTCCTTCCGGATATCTAGCACTTATTACGTCCAAGACAGGAGCGGCGCAATGTCAGGGGCTCTCATGTTATGTTCACAATGCTCCCTAGGTGTAGTAGGGACTCCAAGCCACAGCAGGGAGACACTTCCAATCGACAAGACTAGTTCACCATAATAAATTAATTTAATAAGAGAAACACAATAAAACAGAATACAACAAATAGAACTTAATAGAAGGCGTGGGCCCAAAAACACACAACTTGTGACCACATCTGTCAGTTACTTTACTCTTGCCTTAACTGCGGCATCAGACTACACTTAATAGCCCACGCTCACTGCTTATTACTCTTGTTTACAATCATGCTACTTCAGCAGGCACAAAATAATGCTAACAAATATTCCTTGCCCACAGGTGATTCCTAGGAAAGAAAACACAATGACGTAACGTTAAATTAAAACCCATCGCTCTGCCACACAATAACTTATAATACAAGCAAAACCCCCGACGTGCGTTGCCAGCACAACTTCCCAGACATAATTTAGAATGCCTTCCGAAACCGAATTTGAAAAAAGAAATCCCAGGCTGGCCGCGTACGTCCGATACGCTGTGGATCCAAGCAGCGAATGAATTTAGATTCACTAACCGGCTTCTTCCGAGCCATTTGGGGAGGGGACGGGGAGAGGAAGCGGAATCCCACGTGATACACTCCAGCACGGGATGAAGGGGTAGGGATTAACATGGCTGGAAGGCATGACATCATCCAAGAGCCATAACATGGCTCAGTATCCCCCCCTCGATCCCTCTGTCTCTGCTCATCCAGAAAAACATTAATGCTGCACTTCGCCCCACACTGTCCGTTCAATGATCCCCATTTCGTGTAGGCTCTCCAACCGACCCCGACTCACACTGGTGCTATTGCTTAGGTCCGGAATCGTCTCTGACTAGCGCGGTGATCACTTGCACCCCGCACCCGTTTGTCACTTTACGATCTTCTCGGCCTTAACACCTGCTTTCGGGATCGAAGTTGCGGCACACAACCAGACCACACACCTTCCCGACGTTAGGGATCTCGAGGTCTGTCATCCATGGCTGACGGTGGTAAGTATACAGGTGCTCGTCGGGTCCTCGTCCACCGCAATCTCTTCCAGGGCCCTTGCATGAGTTGCAGCAAGAAGACATACTAATCCGAGCCAGAGCACGTGAACGGGCCTTGTAGCAGCGGGGGGGGGGGATTCTCCATCGTGCACGACCGCCTTACCCAGCCTAAGGAACTGGTATTTAGGACATAAACTACATCCCTGCTCGGAAGAAAACATATAATTACATATTTACAATCACATATCTTGCCTGTGTGGTTAAGCTTCAAACTTCACATAGCATTAGGATATCGCCAGAAACCAACTATGATACCTCCAAATGCGTGCCTTCTCGTGGGAAATGTCTTTTCAATTGTGAGACATGAGCCTTACGAACTATGACTCCCGTGTCGGGATTTGCCAACAAAACCGTTACTGGGGACACAAATCTTACGATTTTCCAGGGGACGGACCATCTCAGGTCCAATTTAGCGGAACGCTGCCTTGATCTAGAGCTGAGCGGGTGTAGCCTAAGCAGGACCAAATCGCCCACTCGAAAATCTACCTGCCTCCTAGCCAAATTGTATCTTTCAGCCACACGAGCTCGAGCCTTCCGCAAATTATTTAGGGCTACCTCCCAGAATTCACGTATATCCTTAACTTCCCCTTCCATATCTAGCTCGGTAAATTTCCATTTTAAGCTTGGGGGATGATTCAACTCCCTACCTAAAAACAGCGAAGCAGGAGTCGCTGCAGTCGACTCATGCCAGGCCGTATTAAAGGCCAGAGCCAAAGATGGCAAATGGTCGTCCCAATGAGTGTGCTGTGAATGATGGTAAATTGATAAAGCCACCTTCAGGTTCCGATTAAAGCGCTCGACCTGGGAAGCTTGTGGGTAATAAGGCGAGGTGGTAATGTGTTTAATTCCCCAGGAGAAGCACAAATCGTAAAAGATCTTAGACCTGAAGACGGTGGCATTATCAGACACAATCTCTTGAGGGACTCCAAAAAATGGAAAGAACCGTTCTACTAAACAGGTTTTAACTACCTCCGCCGAAATTCGGCGGACCGGGTAAAGACTCACGAATTTGGAAAATCCGTCCAAAATGACTAAAATAGCTATATTTCCTTTTCGACTTCGAATGATTGGCCCAACGAAGTCCATGAAGACTCGCTCCATTGGGCGAGTCACCACCTTACTACTATTGAAACCGACCCGCGTGTCTGGAGCCGGCTTCGCCCGCTGGCAATCCTGGCAGCTCCATACAAAGGCAGCCACCTCGCACCTCATCTTGGGCCAATAGAACACCTTCGCAATGCGGTTGAGCGTTTTCGTTACCCCCAAATAGGCGCTCAAATGAGACTGATGAAAATACTCATACAGCATCGGCCGTAATAGCTCTGGAAGGAGGTAACGCTTAGCCCTCGCTCTGGACGGTTGGTACAGTAAGGTGCCATTCACTAACCTAAATTGTCTTGCCGCCGGGTCCTGCTGAATTACCTTTTGATAAATATCCCTACACAGGGGGTCCTTCTTTTGGTATTCGGCGATCGACTTAAAGGCCTCGGGAAGCTGGCCCAATATCAGGCCCGAAAATGTGACTTCGTCACAGGGTTGTTCATGCTGTCTCGTCAGGCAATCCGCCACCACGTTGTCCTGGCCCCTGATATGGGTAGTGCGAAATTTGAATGGCGCTAAGCGGAGGATCCATCGCCCAATCCTACCCAACTCCTTTGCGTGGCGTAACAGCCAAGCCAAGGCTTGATTGTCGGTGAAAAGGTCAAATTCCTTATGTTCTAAATAGGTTCTGTACTTCTCACAGCCATAGACCACGGCCAAACATTCCTTTTCATAAATAGCGTATCTTCGTTCCGCTGGTGACAACAAACGGCTCGCGTAAGCGATCGGCGCCCATTGCTCTCCGTTCTTTTGTTGGAGAACCGCCGAGATGGCAACGTCACTAGCATCACACATAAGGGAGAAGCGTGAGGAAAAATCCGGAATCTGCAAGACCGGAGGCGTCATTAGCGCCTCTTTCAGCAGTAAGAACGCCGATTGCTGGGACTGACCCCACTCAAAACACGCGTTCTTGCGCTTCAAGGCATGCAGGGGTTCGGCTAGATGAGAAAAGTTCCGTATAAACCTGCCGTAAAAACCAGCCATCCCCAAAAACCTGCGAACCGCCTTTAGGTTCTTGGGGGGAGGAAACGTTCTTATAGCCTCTACCCTCTCCGGTAAAATCCGGATTCCTTGTGCGGAAATGAGATGTCCAAGAAACGGTATTTCCTGCTTCGCCAACTGAAGCTTATCCCGATTTAGCGTGAGACCCTCCTTCCCCAAGCTCGTGAAGACTTCCTTCAAATGCTGCATGTGTTCCTCCCGCGAGCGAGAATACACAACCAAGTCGTCCATAAAGTTGTAAATGAATTTATTCTTGAGGTCGCCCAACAAGGAGTCGACCACGCGGGAAAGCACCTGGCATCCTACACTAATCCCCATGGGCAACTTCACGAACTCGAAGAGTCCAAAGGGAGTGCAAAACGCCGTAACCTTGCGACTCTTGGCAGATAATGGAATCTGATAATAAGCAGAATTTAAATCTAACACTGAGAAAATAGTTGCCTTGCTGAAATGGGCAAACGCACACTCTACATTGGGCATGGGAAATGCGTCGAACACGATCTTTTTGTTCAAAAGACGATAATCCACGACCATCCGCTGACCCCCAGATGGTTTCGGGACCAAAAATGCCGGACTGGCATATTGTGAATAGCTTTTACGAATAACTCCCTTGTCCAATAAATTTTGGACAATCTCGCGCAGCAGCTGCAAGCGCGGAGGCGAACACTGATACGGCCTACTACGTACCGGATTGCCATCAGTTAGGTCCAGATGACAAACCATACCCTTAACTGTGCCTAGCCTCTCAGAAAATAAGGCCGGAAAACTTCGTAACAGGCCCAAAATATCCGCGGACTCGCTTAACTCTGCCGACAGGGATTCACACTCCAGCACGGGATGAAAGGATATGGATTAACATGGCTGGAAGGCATGACATCATCCAAGAGCCATAACATGGCTCAGGATCCAGCGTGTAAAACGGCAGTCAATTGGGTCACCAAATTAATCAGGCGAATGACTCGTAAAGAGGCACTTGAACGGTGGGAAACTAAAATAGGTAACGCTGAAGTCACTCCTCAGAGTATATGGCCCATTGCGAAATCTCTCCTTAGCACCAACTGCTATTCATGGTTCTTCTGGCCTTAAATTTTATCCTTCTGAAAAAGCCAACGAAATTGCCGACTGTTTGGAAATTCAGGTCACGCCACATGACCTGTGCGANCAAAAATAATAACTTTACCTAAAGTCAGTAAAGACCCGAAATTCCCTCAAAATTTACGTCCGATCAGCCTCCTGTCCACGGCAGGAAAACTATTCGAAAAAGTAATTTTGAAATTCCTCCGTAAACATATTGAAGAAAGAAGCCTGCTCAACGCAAGCCAGTTTGGTTTTCGTGCACGTCACAGCACGACATTGCAATGTATGAGGCTGTCGGACCACGTGACCCTTAATTTCAACAATAAAATGTCTACGGCCGCAGTGTTCTTGGACATCGAAAAAGCCTTTGATACCACGTGGCACTCAGGCTTGCTGTTTAAGTTATCAAAATTGGAATTCCCCAACTCTTTGACCAAGCTTATTGGGTCCTTTCTATCTAAACGTAAATTCAAGGTCTCTGGTGAAGGCGAAATGTCAACGCCAAGGAAATGCAAGCAGGGGTGCCACAAGGTTCTGTCCTTTACCGTACCCTTTTCAACTTGTACATAAATGATGCCCCCCAAAATCATGGTGTTCATCTGGCCCTCTTTGCGGACGACACCTGTCTATATGCGACAGATCGCAAGGAGAGTTTTATTGTTAGAAAACTCCAGCGTGGTCTCAGCTCAATGGAGACCTGGTGTGAGTGCAGGAATATAAAAATTAATGAAGATAAGACTCGGAGGGGGGGGGGGGGCTAGTTCTCTCGTGGCCGTCTACCGCCTGAGTTTTGTCTTACTCTAAATGGAAGAAATATTCCATTTGTAAATAGTGCAAAATATCTAGGTGTAATTAAATTGTAAATATATGTAAATATTGACAATGGACTGACTATGACTGACAAATGACAGACCCGACCTCTCGTCAGAGAGGGCGCATCCAATAGACAGGACAGCAACTTTCACAAAGAAGAGCCCCAGCTGGGGCTCGACACCAAGACAGACAGACTGACTGACCGTCAGTTGCAACATGACTTTGACTTTGACTTAGCGTGATATGTGGAATGTTCCCACAGATGCTACAGTACATAAAAAAGTAAAGCTATCCTTGTTAACAGGCCATGGTGGCCCATAGTGTTGTTAAGACATGAAGGCTCCCACATATTCTAGACAGTCAGCTCGCAGATGGCAGTGAGATTGTCAGCCTTATGCTCTGGCCACCTTTCACCCCCAGGAAGATTAGTAGTACTCATTTCAGTTAGAGGCTGAGTCGACTCCAGAGCTATGTGTGGCTGGAAAATTAGGTCAATTGAAAAATCAAATGACCCCCACTGGGAATTGAACCTGCAACCTTCCAGCTTGTAGCATAGTGCCTCAACCAACTATGCTACCACATGTCCCTGCTACAGGTAAATATTTCAAAGAAAATCTGTGATAAAGAACTGTTGGGCTCTTGACCATTAATAAGCAAAATCATGAAAATGGGGGGGGGGATAGATGTAATTTGAATTGTCTCCTGGGTTCGGCCCTTAATGCTACTGCAGAGAGGCAGTCAGAATCTTTGTAGGGCTCTGGTGATGACATTACTGGAGGTGACACTAAGAGGGTTGTTGATGGAAGTGAGAAATCTGATGGTCTGCAAAATGAATTGCAGAGGCTAGCAGATGGGTGGGGATGGAGATGGGGTAGTCCCAACCTCAGGGACTGTGGCTGCAGGTCCAGCTGGGAGGCTCTACTGTCCCTTTTGCAAAACAGGGTGGCTGGAGGGTTCCTGCCAGTGCTTGTGGGTGGTTTTCTGTCTCCCTGCTTTGAAGGGCTCAGATACTGACATTTTTTCAGTCATGGAGAGGTAGTCAGATCTCTCAGGGACAATGCTGTGGGTCTACTGAGGACAAGACTGAAAGAGATCTCTTGATAAGGGGAATAACCTGACTATCAGGAAAAAGTAGTGGATAAGCTAGAAGATGAAGTGGTCTGGGATGGGAAGCTCCGGTCTTGGTTTGCTGGGGCCTTGGCAATACATGTATAATTGGGATAAGTTTGGGGTCCTGCTGCCCCTGGCATGGAGAAAGAGCAGCTACAAGGTTCCTTCCAAAAATGCCTTGGGGGTTCCCTGCTTTGAACGACTTAGGTGTTGAGCCTTTCTCTTCTTCAGCTGTCATGGAGAGACAGTTCAATCTCTCAGGAGTTCTGGTGATGTTTACTAAGGGTAAAACTGTAAAGTCTCTTGATAGGAGTGAATAACCTACCAAGAAGAACTGGACAGGCTAGCAAAAAAGTGGGCCAGTAGAGGGATACTCTTCTCCAGGGAATAGCCCTTGGCTGGAGCTCAGTTATCGATCCATCTCTCCCGGCATCAGCAGTCCTAGAGAAGAATATTCTCAACAGAAGGGTACAGTTCCAAACCGCTGCTACAGCAGCCATCAGCTCTCAGGGACTTTCATAAAGGTAACATTGAATGAGGTGTCTTAATGTGGGTGAATGGCACAATCATTGAGAAGAGCAAATGTCTGTCCAGCATAAGAAGTCTCTTCTGGGGGAGACCTGAGGCTTAGTTGTGCATTCAGCTGGAGGCTCTGATGTCCTTGTCAGTTATTGCCAGATGGTGTCTCAGGTATCCTGCTAACAGCACCCATGAGAAGGGACATTATATCAGTAGTTATACTTGTTGGACATGGATCCATGACCTATCTCTGCATGGGTAGACCTGATGGATATTAAGAGGGTCTCAGTGTCAAGGGTTCTGGCTAAAGGTAAGGCTGAGGGTCTTAACCTTTAAACGCCGGACTCGAAATAGTGGTAAACTTGAGCTGGCTGGAGTTTATTTAAATGCTCGCTGCTGGTGCTCGTTTAAATGCCCATTGCTCCCTTGCGTTTAAATTTCCGTTCCTGTTAGGCGGTTAATCAATTTTAAGCGTTGTGTTTACAAATGCTGTATCTAGCACAATTTTTATGATAAATGGATGGTATTAACTTTGTTTATATCAGCAAAGAACATAGTGTCGCATATTATAACGGAAGATTTGAAATTTTTAATACAAAGTGTTATACTCTATTTTCAATTTTTTGTGTTTTAATTTTGATGCGTACTGCAAAAATTGTTTCCCAGTTCTTCACAGAGTTGTTCTGCATTATAAATTCATTTCTGTTTGTAACACTTGACAAATTTTAGCAGTCCCTGGTGTCATAAAACAGATGGAAGCAATAAAATCATTTGGACTTCTGCTAGCACTGCTTACAACCTTCGGATTTTCGAATCTTTGACTGAAGGTCAGAAGAATGAAAGAATGGCTATTCAAGAGAAAGCTAGAGGGGTCCCTTCTTCAGTGCTAAAACCTTCCGTTAGAACTGCAAAAGCTTATTGCCCCTTCTATTTGAGTGAACAGACAGCTGCATCGTGGCTGAGATACAGAGCGCGATCTGTTTTGTGTGCGTTCGTAGTGAAATTGAATACGGTAGTTTTATTTGAAATTGTATATACATCAAGCAGGTAACAACAAAAAAGGTATGTACATCAAATTTTACAATATATTTTTAACATACCTATCTGCAGAATCTGCAATAAAATTACTGGATCGTGGATAAGTTTTGGCATAACTCATACGTATATTTTTATTTGCTGTTGTTCAGTTAGGTATTATTTTAATTCCTCTATTAGGGTTTTACTCAAGTTGGTCTGGTAATTACTACATTTAAAAATAAATATTTAGGAATGTGCATGCGCTTCTACTAGCGGCGTGTGCGCACGCTTCCACTAGCAGAGTTTAAATGCCTAACTGGACGAAACGGGGTACTTTGGCTATGACGACCTTACTCATGACTGGCACAAACTGGGCACTTTGGCACTTAAAGGTTAAAGAGCCCAAGCAGCACTGGGAGCATACAATGGACCCAGCAGAGTTCTGATCACTTATGACATTACTCATGGTTGTCACCCCATGTCAATAAAATACAATTATCGATCAAGATGTTACTCTTCATTGCAGATGTTAAAAAATTGGTTAATTTGTACTTCAAAAAATTTACAAAGTCTTTCAGGTTCTAAAAATCTAAATTATAAACATGAAGTTTGCCAATCTTTAGATAGTTTGTGCATCCTACAACTTTTCAAAACAGGCAGAAAATGAGAAATCTACAGTGGATTCTTTACAAGTTTGTCTGAGTCTCCCTCTAGGTCCTATTTCCCATTATCTTGAATGCTTCAATTATGTCTATCTTGCATCCTATCACTTGGAACATTGCCAATGTTGCAGAGAACCTTGTTTTGCAGGCGCTGCAATTTCACTAGATGGGTTTCTGCCGCAAACTCCCAGGCGGGACTAGCATAAGTCATTACAGATCTTATAAGAACTCTGTGGAGGGTCAGCTTAATGTTAGCGCTCAGTTGCTCACTTTTGAATAGGGAGTAAATTCTAATGAATGTACTGAAGGCCTTGGCTTCAATCATTTCTATGTGCAATCTCCATGTAACTCTCTCATCGAAGATTACACCTAGATATTTTGCACTATTTACAAATGGAATATTTCTTCCATTTAGAGTAAGACAAGACTCAGGCGGTAGACGACCACGAGAGAAGTAGACCCCCCGAGTCTTATCTTCATTAATTTTTATATTCCAGCACTCACACCAGGTCTCCATTGAGCTGAGACCACGCTGGAGTTTTCTAACAATAAAACTCTCCTTGCGATCTGTCGCATATAGACAGGTGTCGTCCGCAAAGAGGGCCAGATGAACACCATGATTTTGGGGGGCATCATTTATGTACAAGTTGAAAAGGGTACGGTAAAGGACAGAACCTTGTGGCACCCCTGCTTGCATTTCCTTGGCGTTGACATTTCGCCTTCACCAGAGACCTTGAATTTACGTTTAGATAGAAAGGACCCAATAAGCTTGGTCAAAGAGTTGGGGAATTCCAATTTTGATAACTTAAACAGCAAGCCTGAGTGCCACGTGGTATCAAAGGCTTTTTCGATGTCCAAGAACACTGCGGCCGTAGACATTTTATTGTTGAAATTAAGGGTCACGTGGTCCGACAGCCTCATACATTGCAATGTCGTGCTGTGACGTGCACGAAAACCAAACTGGCTTGCGTTGAGCAGGCTTCTTTCTTCAATATGTTTACGGAGGAATTTCAAAATTACTTTTTCGAATAGTTTTCCTGCCGTGGACAGGAGGCTGATCGGACGTAAATTTTGAGGGAATTTCGGGTCTTTACTGACTTTAGGTAAAGTTATTATTTTTGCTTCCTTCCAAGTATTTGGAAAATGAGAGAGCCGAAAACAATGGTTGAATAAATGAGTTAGGTGAACCAATGGTCGCCTTGGAAGGTGCCTGAGGCATTCGTTTGGGATGCCGTCAATTCCACAGGCCTTTTTTAATTTCAGGGATTTTATTAATTTCTGAACGTCACATGGTCTGATCCTTTGAGGGGAGTTGTCGTCTACGGTTTCCAGCAGTGCTTGAACTCTAGCCTCTACCCGATGTTCATGGTTTCCTTCGCACAGGTCATGTGGCATGACCTGAATTTCCAAACAGTCGGCAATTTCGTTGGTTTTTTCAGAAGGATGAAATTTAAGTCCAGAAGAACCATGAATAGCAGTTGGTGCCCTTGGTCCATCTCTCTTAAGGAGAGATTTCGCAATGGGCCATATACTCTGAGGTGTGACTTCAGCGTTACCTATTTTAGTTTCCCACCGTTCAAGTGCCTCTTTACGAGTCATTCGCCTGATTAATTTGGTGACCCAATTGACTGCCGTTTTACATGCTGGATCCCTTGTTTCTTGCCATAATTTTCGTAGCCTCTGCTGATATTTTATCAAATGATGGATAGGAAGATCGTTGTTTATGTCCGAAAGTGTAACTTTACTGGTCGACAACATACGCTATATGCCGAAGCAATAGAGGCTGCAAAGTTGCGTGCCGCTTTATCGGCTTCTACCCCCGACTTAATTTCTAGTTTAGGTGATATTAATTTAGATGCGAGGCTTTGAAACCGCTCCCAATCTGCAAATTTTTCAATAGGTTCCGAAAGATTCCTAATTCTAATGTGATCCAGTGTGTGGAATATTATTGGTAGGTGATTCTGGATCCAAAATATCAGAGACATCTGACACTCTGATATTTTGGTGGACCACAATGTCCAGCATGTCACCATTTCCCACAGGGGAATAATGAGTGGGCACTGTGGTGCTGAAATTTCGAAGTTCTGTTATCGATGATGGAGGTGGATAGCACGCATGCAGATTGCTCTCCAAAACAGACCACAAAGGCTCAATAATATTGATATCTGGTGATTGTGGGGGCCATGGCAGACGTGACACTTCATCTTCATTCTCAGAAAACCAGTCCTGGACGATGTGAGCTGTGTGAACACGGGCATTGTCATCTTGGTAAATGGCATCACCATTAGGGAACAAAGTTTGCACTATGGGATGGACCTGGTTGCCCAAAAATGGTCACATAGTCGTGTGGCAGTGACCTTGCAGGGTAATGATGGGTCCAACAGAATACCACGATATGGCTGCCCATACCATGATCGAACCCCCGCCATGTTTCACTCTTGCCAGCAAACAATCTGGATCGTAAGCTTGGGATGGCATTCTCCAGATGTAAACTCGGCCAGAAGTCAGAAACAGTGTGAAGGTGGACTCATCCGACCAAATGACCGTCTTCCATTGCTCCATAGTCCAGGTTTTATGACTTCACCACCACACTGTCCTCTTAGTGGCATTTTGATCACTGAAGAGTGGCTTTGGAATTGCAGCTCGTCCAGAAACACCCTGCTTGTGGAGTTCCCTTCATACTGTTTTGGTGCTGACAGGGTTTGTGAGCATGACATTCAGTTCGGCAGTCACTTTTCCAGCTGTAGTCTTCTTATTTTTCGTCACAATCCTATGCAATGTTCATCTGTCTCAATCACTGAACATACATTTCCGTCCACGCTGGTGTTTATCAGATTCGGTTTTTTCAGTCCTCCTGCATGCGGTCACAATCTTGGATACTGTGCCTCGCGAAACACCAAAAACCTCGGCTACCTTGGTTACGGAAGCACCCACCATATGGGCCCCAACAATTTTCCCGTGTTCGAATTCTGTTAGCTCTGACATGATGCACGAAAAATTGAACAGAACACTGTCTTGACAACAAATGAAGCTTGCAACATATTGCGGACGTTGTACAGGTAGTGGTGTTGGGCAGATATGACAGTGTGACCTACAAAAGCCCTTGGCGGGAGACCAGCTGTGACACCACCCAACATGGAACTACAGTACCAGTGGATCAAGACAATGGCAATGAATCGCTCCAGACCTGTTAGATGGATGATTTAAAAGTACTCTCTATCTGATGAAATGGATGGGAGAATAAGAAAGAAGTTAGGAGTGTTGGAAGTTAACATGAGAATGTGACTAGTGAATGTAAGAAGATGGGAACTGTGAAGACACTGAAGCTAAGAAAAGCAATAGGAATGCTAAACAAAGACTGGTAATGCTGAACAAAGGCTGGTGACTTCAAGAAAGATATTAACTCAGCAAATGCAATGTGTAACATGTTTTCTAATTATTTTTATTCTTTTGCATGTTTGTAGTAACAATATGGAACTAATTTATGAAATTCCTTATTCTGTGCAGAATAGTGCAGGACTCATCTTCCATTCGAGGTAAATACTGTAACACAAAAAAAATTGCTAGTGCTATGAATTATTATTGTGAAACAAATGGCTCCGCTAGAAAAATTCTTGTCCTCCACTCCGTTCTCATCTGAACCGCCTCTTGAACAGAAAGTCATTCTCTCACATGCCTAGTAGCAATGCATGCAAATTCAGAGCAGATGATAGACTAATCCAGAGAGAAGGAAAAAATCATAGCATATTTTAACGTGCTATCACAGTGTTTTTCCCAAATGACAGAATTAGATCTGCAACAGGATGCTAAAATACAACATTATGAAAACCTCTACTGGGAGAGCTGAAGTCTAATTCAGATCCAATGTGGAAAACTTATACATTATGAGTTACATGCCTTAAAATGTCAAAAAGTGGTTTAATTTTTTTGGTTAAAATGTTTAAGATGTCACAAGTACTCTTGAGCAAAATCAAAACCTTCCTGACATGTACAGACATATTGGGAATAAGACACATATGCCAATATATGGAATGAACTTTATTATAAGACAGTGGTACAAACATGCCATACTAATTTAACTGACAAACACATTTTGTGATTAGTTGTAAATGTGTTAAGTAGTAAAGTAGAGTTTCCCAGATGGTTTTACATGATATTCAATATGAGATGAGCAAGTTTGTAGTGCTGGGTCTGAAGAAACACTCAGCAGACAAATAAAATAACAAAACTTGCAGCAACACACTGTAATAAAGAAAGTATAACTCAGAGCACGACATTCTTGAACACATACACAGCTTCATTGTCACACCCACACACAACCCTATTCTTGCTGACATCAAGCGAGTTGATAGGCTTGTGTAGCTGAGGCATCAGTGTGAACACTTCCAGCCGGTGCTTAGCCACATCACTGTTCAACCACAAGTTCTCATCCCTGGGGAACTCTGAAAGCAGAAACACTTGTGGCACAACTGGGAATCCAAATCAGCACAAAATGTAGCAACTGTGTTCTCTGAAATATACCTGAAGGCATGGTCCCAAGGTGTGCAGAGCGTGACATGGAACTGGTATTCCAATGCCATATCTCCCCACTGGTTGAACAGGTGAAGAGGTGTTCTGGGCGGTCAGGATGGAACTGCAGTTCACTCACTGCAATATGAGAGACAGTAATTTTCAAAATTCTGCACTATGAGAATTTTGAGATTACACTGGACAACTGATATTCATACTCAAGTCTAAGCTCTTCTATTTCAATGCCATAATTAGAGGTTTTCTAAATTTTGAAGTGGGCACCAACTGAAAAACATCACGTGATATACATTTCTCAGTAGCTAAAACTTGGAAAGGGTAAGCTGCTCACAGTTAAATTCTGGAATGTTATTTTTTATTTGTTTCATTCTGGTCCATCATACTAATAATATCATGAAAAGTTGAACAGTTCTGTCTGCTGTGACTGGTGAAGATTTTTCTTATTGCAATTAATTATGCCCTTAGATGTTTGTCTTTTAGAGACCATCATCAGAGGGACACCTTTACATCAATACATGTTCTAAAAGTTAAAATGTATACATACAATATTAATAATATACAATTTGGTATAAAATCTGAAGTCTTTACAACTACAGCAGCTGTTCCAATACTCTAAAATATTTATAAATGGTTTGTGAAGACACTATTGGAATTTGTACAAAAGCAGGTTCGTGTCGTCCCTCTTACTATTTCTTTTGACAGGGGCCAAATGTGTGCCGCCTTGTCGTTCTTGAGAAGAGGGGTCTTTGATGCTGTCCTCTGTGTGTTTGCCTGTGTCATAACAAACCAAAATGTATATTATTAATATTGTTTGTACACATTTTAACTTTTAGAGCATGTATTGTAATAGTGGTTTCTAACTGTATTGATGTAAAGGTGTCCCTCTGATGATGGTCTCTGAAGACCGAAACATGTAAGGGCATAAATAATTGAAATAAGAAAAATATTCACCAGTCACATTAGACAGAACAGTTTAACTTTTCTGGAATATTAACTTTCTCCTGCAATAGGGTAGGACAGAGAGAGTGCATTAACAAGAACTTTAAGGCAGCCTCCTCTGTTGTTCTCTTTAGTCCGCAAGTGAACTATACCGATCAAGCGACCGCTGCTTGTTGGCAAAGTTAGTGCCAACTTTAGCAGATACAGGGTGTTGCATGGTCAGCACAAAAAATCCCCATGGCCCTTAGTTTCGAACTTTATGGGATGCAAGCCAAAACTTTAATGCAAAGAGTTATGGGAAATCAGTGGTGGCTATTTGGAAATCCCTTGTCATGATGAATGTGCCAGAAAACGCCCCTCTCTCTATGTCATGGTTTTCCATATGTACAAAAGTAAGAAACTGCCAGTTCCAGTGGTGTCCATCACTAAAATCAAATCCTTGATATAAACCATGCTCCTTCTACAAGATTCACTGTATTGAAAAACACACTTCACTTATGTTTCTACAGGGGAAAAGGGTCAACATAAGAACAATGTTATATTAAAATTCTAGTCTCATAAATCAAATTTGCATATCAAAACACAAGTATCCAAATATAAATGAGACACTTGCCAAATTAACAATGTCACATGAGAGTGGAATAGCTCCATAAGCAGGACTGGCAACAGCCAATTAATAACGTAAAAAGTAAAAAAAGCTATCCCTGTAACAGACCGTGGAGGCCTGTTACAGGAAGATTGCTGGTAATCATTTCTATTAGAGGCTGAGTTGACCCCAGGGCCATAGTGTGACTGCAAGGATTAGGGAAATTGAAAAAATTCACTTCATCAGGACTCGAATCGGCGAACTTCCAGCTTATAGCATAGTGCCTCAACCAGCTACACTACCACATGCCCTCTAACAGCCAATTAATATGATCTGAAATGTGCTTCATAAGATAGGCAGCATAAAACTACTGAAATGATAACAGAATTAAAAAGTTCACAAATCATTTATTTTATACATTACAGAATAAATTGGAAACAATGTGTTGGAAAAACATACAGTACTACAAAAGTTATGAAATATCAACCCAGAAAAACATACTTCAGATTTCTGTGAAAAGATTCTGTTTCATTATCCTCATGGCTGATGAACTGTGAAGGATTACGACTAATTTTTTAATATGGCACAATTTCATTTTTATAGCATCAGTACCTGCGTCAGAATGGGCGCTGAGAAGTGTGACAGGAAATGTATGATGGCGCAGGTCCCATACCGTGAGTGAGCCATCCTCTCCCCCTGCCAACACCATGTGACGCTGTGTTGGATGATGTGTCACACAGCTGGCTCCGGTCTACAAAAGAACCACAGACTATAAATGTGGGAGTCTATAGGTGCCCAGTTTGAAACCCCTGTGGTATCTACTGCACACTTTTCTCTACATTATTTAAAGCATTCACCTCTGCCAAAGTTTGGACTTTGTAAATACCAGATCTTTCTGTGGTTTCAAATCAACATGAAATTGTAGTGGGCATTTCTGCTGGCCACTGTCCTGTCATGTGCCTCTTGAGCACTCACACCTGATAAATTGACTTTTTCACCTTGCCAGGTGAGCAAAGCATTTTTGTGTCATTCATTCATTCATTCATTCAGGTGCAAACATATGAGGGAAATTAAAAACTTATAGATAACTGTAGTATACTTCAAAAGTGATATTGGTAGCATTGAAAAAGAGGGTCAGATATAAACAATGTGAACCTTCTTTCACCTGAACCTAACTGATTTCCATTATCTTTCAAGAACTGATGATAGGATGACATAACTAATGGCTGCTCCATTGACAACATGCACCAATGAGGAACAACATTCTGATCTGGTTTTGAGATCAGATGATGTGAAAGTTAATGAATATTGTAAAAGAATAACAGTTCAGCATTGCAACAACTGTACAAACCTAAGGTAACCTTACAGAGAAATGAAAAGATTAAAAGGTAAGTGGACTAGTGCTGATTTTGCAAGTAGCCATTAACTGTAACATATACTGACATTAAGGGGCAGGTCAAGCAGTGTATCAGGGAGAACTGAAGAATGAGCACTGATGAAACTGCAACTAAAATGAGAATCGTTCATGGGCAGCAGTGTAAAAGTGACTTAAGGCCCATCTGAACAAGAAAAACTTATGGAACTGAAACTGAAGACTATCATATCAAACCGATTAACACTTGGCAGACCAGCAATTTAAATATTTAAATCACCCTGGGGACAAGCATTTTTAAACCTACTACCCTAACTTGTGCACTGTTCGCTTTAAAAATTAATACAAAATCTCCTAATTAATTATATGAACTAAAATTTTTGGAGAACACTTACCAATGCTTCTAGAAGTGCCTGAGAGTGTGATATTTCTGGAAACATTCCCCTCTGTGAAGTAGCATTACACAGAACTTGCAATGTAGACAGTCATACTCTTTTTTTGTGAACTGTGCAAACACAGCACTGCCTAGAAGGATGCTTCCCCTTGGACTGTTCACTCTTCACTATTTTCATGAGGGTATGTTTCCGCACATCACCTGAGAGTCGCCCTGGGGTGTCCACACGAGGATTGTGTGGGGTGGGAGTTGATGGGCCCAGTGACACTAAGTCTGTGCCTGACTGGTTCTGCCACCACCGTCTGGTCTGTAGCCCAGGCCTTTGCCACATTCATCAGAAATGCTTTCTATTTCAATTTCAAATCAGGGTTTAGATTTTTGTAAACCAAAAATGAATTGAAAATGGCACAATTTATAAGCCACAAGACAACTTTCTTTGTCCACTTTATTATTTTCCTAGGAAGAGAATAATAGGCCAAGTATTGATCAGCTCTATCAACTCCCTTTATGAACATATTATACTCAGAAACACAAATAGGCTTCTTTACTTGTCCATGTCTACTCTGAACATCAACCATGCTCAAATTGTAAATTGTGGAAATCATATTCACAACATGAGTATTCCTGCCTCCAAAAAACAGTTCTGCTATTTCAGACACTTGCATTGGGTCCGATGGAATTTGCTTCACCCCTGGATTTCCAGTAAACTGTCCCAAAGCAGGCATTTTTGTCTACTTTTCCCCATGTGGCTGTCCCTGCAATGTTGCTACCCGCACTTTCGCTGTCTGTAGCCACAATTTTTTGTTCACCCCTGCCACACTCACTATCAGATTGTGAGTCGCTATCACTAGCAGACCCACAAGGAACGTCAGATAGCTCATCGGAGAACAAGTCAGATATTTCTTGTTCCCCGAGAAAACGCTTGGCCTAGTAACTTCCTGCCTGGTGCATGCAGCTGGAAGATGAACAAAGGCATTTTCCTTTGGGGTGGGAAAGGAAAACAGTTGGGTCATAAACAGTGGGGTCATGTTACTGACTACGAAGCAAACATTCAAGAGGTCTATCACGCACCAGTCATGTGTCTGCCTGGCGCCAGTGCAAGATATAGTGTGTTTCAACATAATACGTCCTAAAATCATAATAATATGCCACCGGTCCACAAAGTGTTAATTATGGTACACAAAACTTAAATACATTTAATTATTTCAGGAAAATTTTGTCCAAACTTATCATTTAATTGCCTCTAATTTGGTTACTTACTTTAGTATATATAAATCACGTAACTTTTATCACTACAAGATCTACAAACCCCTCCCAAGTGATTGGTCAGAAAGCCAGGGTTAGAATTACAACTGTGATAACATTCTGGTCCATGCAGTAGCAGAAGTATGAGAATGCTGTATTTGTGGAACTGCATCCACCGCATATCCCTGGTTTACTTGATGTATCAACTGCAGTGGTTATACAGGAACAGAAGTGTGCAACAGTATGTAGCATCAGCATGCTCCTTTTAAGCAAGGTACCTCATAGATGAGCTTAAGGCATCTGTTTTTCTTCAGTACCTCCACCATCCCCCCTGCCAAACGTAAAGCATTCAGCAGTATAATTTAAAATAATAATTTGTGAAGAATGTGGAACAGGTTATGGCTTACTTTAAGATACATTTGTCTAGAGAGACTGAAGAAAACCATGGAAAAATTCTCAAATCAAACAGCAAGTCTCTAGGATGAGATTAGAAAATAGAACCTTCCAAACTGAAAGTGCTACAAAATTACTCCACAGCATTCAGCATCCCACATGGACTGAACCCAAGCTTTTAAGCTTTTAAGCTAATGTCAAGCCATGTAAGCTGCAGGATGGATTTAATAAAGAGAACAGGATATCAACACAATGCAAGTTCATGTAATTTGCATATTTCATATTTGCATTCAGATGATACCCAGTTCAGATTTCAGATGGTTACTGGTTATCCTAATAGGCATTTCATGTCATTAGTCTCCCCAGTCAAATGCGAGGAAAGTGCCTTGAAGTAGGCCATGATCACCCCCTTATCCATTCATCTATCATGATTTTCTACCAGAATATTGTTATGGAACCTAAGAATCAGTCAGGAATATCAATTACACCTTGAGCACAGTACAACTGTCTGTTCACCAACATGCACAATTACACAGACCTGTTCCCCAGACAACATAAAGGTAGAGGCAGGTTTGTTAACTGCATTCTTGAGATCCCACACCTTCATCTGTCCCCTCAGGTTTCCAGTCAACACTTCATTGTGTTTCAGGAAGCATACACAGCGCAGAGAGCAACTGTCAGCACCTTCTGTGGACAAAATAATGCAACATCTCAAAAGAAGAAGAAGAAGAAGAATATAAATACAAGGCCCAGGACAGTGAACTCACCAATCCTTCGAACAGGCATCTTCTGTCTTGCTGTGAGCAGACACAGGCATCCATCCTCGCCCACTGACACAATATCTTCCTCAAAGACGGCCAGTCCTGTGCAGGGAATGTGGCCTCCAACGCTGAAACATGCACTAACACTCATGCAGACACATCCTTGGGTTGATCGTAAATGCATCATCAGAACTGAAGACTTGATCAGGAATAATCAAAATTTTAGACTACATAAAGAACAGGGTTACCATGTTAACATACTGCAGAGACATACAAGTTCATAAACAAATACAGACCAACTGGAACAAGAAATGATGGACAACTTCTCAAGAGGTAACTGCAAAAATGCAGCTACAGGGGGTCAATAGGTTGGCCAGTTCCCTAGCTGATGATGAAAGTTACTCTATACTTGTCAGACTGTGACAAAAGTTTCAGAACTCCTGGTTCTGGAATGACTGTAGAGGTTCTAGCACTTCTACCATATGTTACAAGCTACAGCATTCTAGTGTACCTGAGAAAGTGAATATCATCCCATGACATCACCTCCTTGAGTGCAGCCAAGCATGGCTCCTTCCCATCAATCTTCAACAGTTTTACTGACCCCACTGTTGAGGAAACAACAAACATGTTGCTGTTGATGAACTGGAAGAGACAGGTACCCCATAAGTTACAAGCAATCAATACCGAATGGCTATATATTAGGGCTCCAATATATCTGACCTTGAAAGATTAAAAATTTGCCACAACATAATATAATTTTTATAACCAGTTTTAAAATGTTAAATTTGATGTTATAAGGTGGTGCTTATCAAGAGTTCTGTCTTCTGAGACATAATTCCAAAGTACACAACATTATATCCCAGAAGATATAACTCTCTTACTTTCAAAAAATTCAGCACTTCCTAAGTGACACTTATTCAATGTCATTGCAAGTTTGTAAAACTTCATTATAACATGCTGTGAGTGAGTGAGTGAATGAGTTTATGAGTGAAATGGATTTAGAAGTGTGTCAGACCGATGGCTGTACATGTCTAATGTGATGTGACATGATATGGGCCACACACTCTGTTGTGTACCTCTTAAAGTGGTGGGAGTAACTGGAGTAAAACAGAAAGAACTTACAGCATAAAAAGTAAGATTAAGGAAAAGTATAAAGTAAAAAGAAAAATATTATGACTACATTTAAACTTAGAGCATGTGAAAAAAGAATTATGGCCGATTCAGTATATTTGACCGTATAAAAATTCACAACCAAAAGATTCAGTTTTCTATCTTAATTTGATGTCAAAACATTACAAACGGTTGTGAGATTTATCAACTGAAAACACATTACGATAACTGGTTGAATGGCGTGAAACTGCTCCAATATGATTTCCTAAGAAGCACCTTAAGTTCGGTGATGTCACCGTCATAAGGGTGAGTACCAATGGTACACGGATAGATGTCTGCATCGTCTTCATTTGGTGGGTATAGCCACAGAACAAGATGATTTGTCTGAAAGTTGGAAAAGTTGATATTCAGGCCAAAGTACTGCATTCCTACTCATATCCTAGGTTAGGTTTTAGAGGAATAACTTGTCTCTGTAAGCTTTCAACCAATGAAGCCGAATATGTTCGGACTTAAATAATAAATTCACATGTTTAGAAATACTACACTGAAACTGTTTAATGCACTTTTCTATCCAGTTATTTCAACCGAGCTAAGGATGTAATATTGCTTACTTCATTATCCCAACTTCCAGTCAGAAATATATCTGACTCAACAAGATCTTCTGGTTTCCACCTCACTTTACTGACTTTTTCACCAACGAACACCCCATGCACTTTATCCTCCATTCTCCTTCATTTAGTGTTCCCAAATAATTTTAAAAACGCATACCGCTAACCTTACGAAACTCACGTAAATAACAGTTAATGCCAGACACATTTGTAGCAACTGATACTGGAATTTGTAGCGTCCAGAGCACTAGAGACATCTACGCGCAGGATTGTTGAGCTATTCGAAGCTCAAGTGATTCCAATTATTCCGGAAAGATGGCGGGTAATCGCCATTTCCCTAATTTTATAATTGATTATTAATTTTATGTAATTTCCAATTAACTTGTGTGCAATATTGAAAACATTAATTACACTTAATACTACAAAACGTATGTACGTGGCACTGTAACTTCCTTTGATTCTCTATTCTTATTCAGCTTCTTCGAGACATTCAGTACTTCTTATAAAGGGTTTTTTTTCCTTGGCACTACAGCCCCGGTGGGAGTAGGCCTACCTCCATGAACTTCTCCGTTCACTTCGGTTTTTCTAGATCTTACACATTCGGTAGGACTCCTTGGGCGGGTAATCAGCTCGTCGCAAGACCTCTGCCTGTACACAAACACAGAAAAACGCACACATACAAACTAAACATCCATGCCCTGAGTGGGATTCCAACCTACGATCCTGGTTTCCAAGCGAGCGAAGACAGTACATGCCCTTATAAAGGTTTATATATGTATAATTCCAGACTGAGTGTGTTTGAGAACAGGGTGTTGAGAATATTTTGACCGAAGAGAGATGAAGTGACAGGAGGTTGGACAAAACTCATAATGAGGAGCTTCATAACTTGTACTCTTCTCCAAGTATAATTAGAATAATCAAGTGAAGGAGGATGAGGTGGGCAGGTCATTTAGCATGAATGGGGGAAATGAGGAATGCTTATAGGATCTTATAGGATATTGGTGGGAAAGCCCGAAGGAAAGAGACCACAGGGGAGACCAAGGCGTAGGTGGGTGGACAATATTAGAATGGGTCTTAGAGAGATAGGATGGTACGGATTGGATAGATCTGGCTCAGGATAGGGACCAGTGGAGGGCTCTTGTGAACACGGTAATGAACCTTCGGGTTTCATAAAATGCTGGGAAATTCTTGAGTAGCTGCAGAATTGGCGGCTCCTCCAGAAGGGCTCAGCTCCATGAGTAAGTAGGTAAGTAATATGTATAATTCCACTGTCAGTTTTGCACAGGGGATGACAACTGGGTCGGGAGAAGGGGCAACACGGTAACTACTGCCTCTATGTGTGGTGGCAGATACTACACTAAGATCTCGACCAATCAGAGAGCCTACACAAACCATTTTGAATTCCCGCAATTATATGCGGTTATGGTGGCTTATTATATGCAAATTGGTAAGTATGAATTTAATTTAATGTGGTTGCGAAACGAAAGTAGACGTTTGAGAGCGAAGTTACATTTCCATGTTAAACATATTATTTGTGTATATAAATTTTATGCTTACTACCACAAATGAAATTAGAAATATATAGAATTCTTTCAAGCCCAGAATTTTTTAGGTTATGATGAACTGTCATCTAAACGGTATTTGTTTTATGATATGTTCTTCAAATTTCGGTTTAACCCAAAGATTGTCTATAAAATGCGAAGGAGTTTTGAGAGTACTGTGATGGTGTTATAATTTATGTATTGCTTCTTGCAGCATAGACATGAAAACGAAAACATGTATTGCTGCTGGTTGCTTCTTATACAGCAGGCAAGGAATGAAATACTTCAACCTTCCAAAGGATCCAGCACGGTATGTCTGTTTTAATTCATGATGTAATTACTTTATTATGTGTTGCTTAATCCAATGAATAAATTAAATTTAGTATATATCTGTGTTCAATTTATTCAACATAAACCAAAAATTTAGAATGTGTACCAAGTTTGTAATGTTTACTGAAGAATTGTTTCTAGGTTTTGAGATTATTTGTTCTAATTTTACAGGGCTGTGGTATGGGCAGGATATGTTGGAATTATCTTGCACTATTGATTCTGCTAGAATGCTGCACAATAAATATTTGTGCAGCAAACACTGGAAAGTGATTTCACTACAGCTGAAAGGGTACACCTGAACAGAGTTGCAGTTCCATGTGGCTCAGATTCTGCTTCATAGTCACTCCCACAACTTCCTGTCCCTTCCTTGAATCCCTTGCCTCACAAAACACTGTACTCATGTTGTATTTCCCATCACCTCTAAGACACTGGTGCCATTCCCTGTAACACATATTCCTATCCATGCACAGGGTTCTTCCACTTCCTTTAAAATGTTTGCAGTGCAACCATTACCAACAGCAGTCACCAACTTTGCAGTGACAGAAACTTCGTTTCTCCTAAGCCCTGTAAATATAATTGCTTCTGATGGGGAACTCAGGCAATCTTTGCAGCAAGCCATAACATTATCGGCTACAGGTAAGGACAGTGCACTCCATACTATGAATTATGATCTTCGTATCAGTTAATACCGCCATCAATAATTTTACATACTATGTCGCAAAGGTTTGTATCACTCCTGTAGTTTTAGGAACCCTGACTCTGATATCTGGGGTCATGCCCTCTACTAAAATCTATAGCCTGTCAAAAGGTTTACCTACTTCCACTTAAAAATGTTATATCTACACCTGCCATTTTCATAAATCAGTGAAGTCCTGGAATATTTCGTCTGGAATCTATCCTTCAACCAATGTTTGTGTAACTTGATATTCTGAGGGGTTCATGTATCGAGACATTGGGCAGCAACTTTAGTTTATATTAGTTTTTAAGAAAAAAGAGACGAGTTGAAGAGTGCATTTTGTCAGGATTGTTGCACGCAGAAGGCTGGGCAGACTTACGTGCGCCAGCGCTTGTATGTAATATACACACTGTTCAATAAATCCTCTATATTCTGTAGTGAGCATTTGCTCTTTATGGTTGGAATACACGCTCAGGCAGCCAACTGACAATCATCATCACTGAATTATTAAGCTACCGCTGGGCCAACGTAATTCATTCGACCCACCAACATCACGACAGAAAGGAAACATGTTGGTATCATGTGTGGGGCTGCAAATCTGCAAAGCGACTTGATCTGAAATGTGCGGTATCAAGAATTTCGTATCTCTGTTAGGCAAGGCAGGTTTCATACAGGGGCTAGCGAATGAACGGATACAGACCTAGTTGGTGCTATGAACCTTACACACATTACAGAAGCCGCTGAAATAGGTACTGAGGAAGAACGAGCATTACTTTCTGCTAAAGAAAAGTCATATAGCATATCTCAGTACAATGACCGAAGGAAAGATGTACGTTGCAGTAACTGCCAACGTTTCGTCATAGGGAATCACGATTCTTCCTGACTGGCAAGTTGAATGAAGTAAAAGTGGCAGTTCCTGCAGAGAAAGTTTGTAATTTTTGTAATATACCTGGTCATGTAGCATATACATATTGGAAAAGAAAAAGGCGACAAGGAAACTTTCAGGAAATGAAAACCTCGGTGTCAGAGAACGGGTAGATGGGAAGTGTGCGATAGTAGCGGGCAACAAACGGAAGGTTTTTGCCTAGACAAACAGTTGCCGTGCAATTCCAGACACTTAGATTCAGATATGTATGTTAATTTAGCCAAACCACGATCACGGTCGGCCGTTGGTTGTGATCCGCTCTGTCGAAGGTCGACTGAGGGCCGGAATGAGGAGCTCGTCCTCTAGGCTGTGAGTGGCAACAATGCCGATCAGAATGTCAGTAGGTTACACGAAAAGAAGCGGAAATTTGTAGACGTTAGAGATTCCGCCAGCACTGAGACTGCATGTGGTAAAATCAGAACATCGAATGGAGTTTCCAACTCAGAATATGACGATCTACAGGTCGACACAACCTTATGCTAATTGCGCGCGAAGAGTAATAGCGAATGAGTTTGCGCCACAGGGTGTGAGGCAAACCATGATGATAGTATTCTCATTGCCGTGGAGGGCATAGATGAACCATTAAAGATGTTAGTCGACACGGGGGTACAAATATCCGTGATAAAGCGAGGGGTGATACCAGATAATCGTCCCATTCGTACCGATGAGCAATATGAAATTGTCGGAATTACATCGGGTTCGATTAACACACTTGGAAGCGTGAACTTAACCCTCTATGATCGTACGTATAAATTTCAGATAGCGCCTGAGGAAATACAATTGGCAGAAGATGGCTTAATATGTCGAGATATCCTAAAGGATTCGGTAATCCACAACAGGAAAGGATATGAATATTAACGGTCATCGTTATAACTTTGTTCTGAGAAATGACGAGCCTATCATTTTGAAACCGCGAACGGAGACGATCGCAGTAGTTACGGTTGACTTAGATAACGGACTAGGAGTTGTGGATAAACTAGAAATTTATCCCGGTGTGTACATAGCCAGTTACTTGTCTCAGGTTAACAGCAATAAGGCTGGAGTGAGCATTCTGAATTCCACAGAGGAACCCATGGAGGTAAGTAATTTGACGCTCACCGCCACGAAGTGGAGTGAACAAATCAGTGTACGGAAAATAAATTCCCAAATTCATGATAATAACAACGAAAGTGTTATCTCGCAAGAAACGGGTCAGAGAACTCATTAGGACAGACCACATTACAGAGAGTAGCAAAAAATCTATTCTGGAAATCTGTGAGGACTTCCATGGCATCTTTTACCTGGAAGGGCATAAACTGTCGCACACTGACCTAGTTAAACACTCAATTCCCACTCCAGCCTTGGATGTAAACAGAGCGATAAACGTTCGACCTTACGGATTACCAGAAGCTCACAAGTTACTGGATGACGGAATAATAGCGCCCTCCAGAAGCCCTTTCAATAGCCCACTGCTGTTGGCACCGAAAAAGACAGAAGCCTCAGGAAAGGTAAAATGGCGAGTAGTGAGTGTTTCGGGAAGCTGTATGAATGGATCGTCGGAGATGCTTACCCTCTGCTGAACATCACCGATATTTTGGATCAGCTGCTTAAAGCAAAGTTTTTTTCGACGGTTGACCTTACCTCGGGATATTATCAGGTTGAACTAACAGAGAAGGATGGGGACCGGGTTCGATCCCGGGTCTGGTCAACTGGGATTTGTGGTGGACAAAGTGGAGCTGGGGCAGGTTTTCTCCGAGTACTTCGGTTCCCCTTCCAATCTTCATTCCATCAATTGCTCCACAATCACCCTCACCTATCATCTGGGGCTGGTACAATAGTCCAGAAGTGGCCGGAGTACAAGGGACTTAGTCCCACTCCACTAGCAATAGCGAAAAACACGACCGCGCGAAAACTGCTTTTAGTACACTCGCCGGTCATTTTGAATTTCTTCTTCTTCCCATGGGCCTGAAATCCGCGCCGTCTACATTTCAGTCTCTTATGAATTCCGTACTCGCAAGAATGAACGAGTTACGATGTTTTTGTTATAAGAATGATGTTATTATTACAGCAGATTTGCTGGAATCTCACAGTGAGAGGGTGAGGGAATTATTTCAGAGATTCCGCGAAAGCAAGTTGAAGACAGCCATTCAAATGTGAGTTCTTAAGAACCAACGTTCAATTCCTTGGTCACGTCGCCACTGACGAGGGGCTAAGGCCGGACCCTAGAAAGACGGAAGCAGTGTGTATTACAGACGTTTCATTCACAACTACAGTAAGGTGGAAAAACTTCTGTATAAATTACTGAAGAAGGACGCGGTATACGACTGAAAGGAACCATAGCAGAACGCCTTCCAGACTCTGAAAGTGCTGTTAGTTAAGGCTCCTGTCTTACAATATCCGGATTTTTCGCGACCATTTATTATTACCACCGATGCTTCAGACGATGCCGCCGGTTGTTTACTGAGCCAGGGGGAAATAGGAAGAGACCTCCCGATAGCATATGCTAGCAGGACGTTTAATAAGTCAGAAAGAAATTATAGCACAACAGACCGGGAAATGGCCGCCATTATGTGAGCTGTAAAACAGTTTCAACCCTATGTACTAGGGAGACATTTCAAAATTGTAACTGACCACAAGCCCCTTAAATGGGTGTTCAGTGTTAATGACCCTAGCTCACGGTTATTAAGATGGCGACTTAAATTGGAAGAATATGACTTCACGATGCATTACCGGTCAGGTAAAACAATATCGCATGCCGACTTCTTGTCTCGCATACACAAAGGAGATGCTAGTGAGGGCGGTGACAAGGAAGAAGGATCGAGGGGTCAGGAGTTGGCGGGGACCGCTACCAAAGGAAAGAACGAGACAGTCGGGTTCCGAAGATCCTGGAAACTTTAGCGAACTTTCGGAATCCGAGTAAACGAGTATTATAAGAGAGTATCATGCATCTCTTATATTTGGGCACACAGGAATCTCAAGAACTTATGAACGGTTGAAACCCTACGTAACTTGGCCCAATATGAGAAGGGACATGGAAAATTACGTAAGGAAACGTGCAATGTGCCAGAGGAATAAGCACACAGTTCCATACACGAAGATGACAATGGAGGTGACTGACAATCCGCAGGCCCCTTTTGAAAAGATTAGTTTGGACTGCATGGGACCCCTCCTTTAGCGGATCAAGGAAACAAGTACATTGTCACATGCTAGGACCAACTATCCAAATACGTGGTGGCCATTGCGCTTCCAAATCAAGAAGCCGTGACGATAGCGAGAGCGCTAGTCGACAATGTAATCACTGTGTTCGGATCGCCGGGTTCGATTCTCACAGACTGCGCCTCGAATTTCACTAGAGAAGTAATGCGGCACTTATGCAAACTCTTATGAATTTCGAGAATTAACACAACTCCATTTAAGCCCCAGAGCAATGGCAGTGTCGAAAGATCGCACGCAGTAATTACATAATATTTGCGTCATTTTATATGCCACGAGCAGAATGATTGGGATACACTGTTGTCAACGGTAGCATTCGTTTACAATACGACTCCATACGAGCACTAAATACTGTCCATTCGAGTTGGTTTACGGGAAAAAGCCTTCGATGCCAGGACTGCTACAACGCCGCCCCAGTTGCCCTAGCTACGACGAGAAAGAAGACTTCGTGAGCAGCCTAAAGGAGAGGCTGCGATACAGCCATGAGGTAGCGCGGAAGGCGCTAATAAAATAAAAGGAAGTGTCTAAAAGATATTATGACGAGAAGGAAAATACCGTTACGTTCCGCGAAGATGATCTTGTACTTCTGCTACAGCAACATGTCAGACGAGGTCGCTCTAAGAAACTCTCTTCCCCGTGGATAGCACCGTACACCGTGGTCGAAGTCACAGGCGTAAATTGCGTATTACGCTCAGGTACAAAAAGACGAACCTTCAAAGTGCACAGCAACAGACTGAAGCTTTACATTTAATTCCAGCTCAACATGCGAGTCGAGACGTTGGTTTTGAGCGCGACGTGCGTCACCGTCCTCTTCGCAGTCAGGAACTGTGAGGACACGCCCGGACTGTACTGTGATCACATCGATGAGGTTCAACTATACACTTCAGATTGGAAGCTTGTAACACATGTAAACATATCGAAATTGGAGACGACTTACAATACGCTTGTAGATTTTGTCTCGCAGACTAGAGCAATGTGTAAGGAATCGCCACCTGAAGCCATTTCTACCTGTCAGTCGGACCTGTCCCTGATGAAGCAGAGCGTATCGATAATTCATAGAACTCGACGCATAATTTCTGGGATTACTAAGGATAAAGAGGAGGAGGTATTTAATTTCGAGAATATTGTGGGATTGTCGATGTTGTAAATGACAACCACGTAGAACTGTAACAATTGTGTATATTAAATTGTATAAATTGAATGTACAGAATAGCTGCGAAGCTATGTGGAATGTTCAAAAGTTGGAAGGCCTTCAATAGGGCAGTTTGTTCCACCGCGAGTGCGCTGACAGATTTGCCATTTCGTAGTAGATCAAGTCTTACGGCCGTTCAGCTGGCCTGTCTGGCCGGTGATGCAGTGCTGCATGCGCCGGTAGAAATAGCTGCATACGGTGTGGTTGCTGGAGTTGCGGAAGCTGAGTTAGTTGCGTGGTCGCAGAGCGTGACCGCTGGAGACTTGCAGCAACTACGTTAGTTGCCTGGTCGCAAGGTGTGGTTGCTTGAGAGTTGCGGCAACTACGTTAACTGTCTAGTAGCAGAGAGCGGTTGCTGGAGAGCTTATGACTCTGATGACTGATCGCTCTGGACTGAATGTGATCGCTGATTATTGCTAAGTCAAAGTCATGTTGCAACTGACGGTCAGTCAGTCTGCCTGTCTTGGTGTCGAGCCCCAGCCGGGGCTCATGACCAGATATTTTTTTGAATGAAAGTTACTACCTTGTCTACGTGGGGCGCCCTCTCTGACGAGAGGTCGGGTCTGTCATTTGTCAGTCAGAAGTCCACTGTCTGTATTTACATACATTTACAAATACACATTTATTCCTTCTATTTACAATATATACAAGGCCTCTGTTAGTCCAGGCTTGGTACAGCAGATTACTCGTATGCTTTACTTCTAGTATTATTCGCTACCACGGCAATCTAGTCACTTGAACGGTCGTATGCCTGACCGCCACCAAGTTTAAGCTTCTTATACTTTATGTGGCGGGCTTCTCCTTGTCCGATGCTTCCAACATTCTCATTATCATGATTTTGTATGACTTCTGTTTGTTGCCTGCATAATTTTGTTATAAAATCATATATGTACAGGATTTTGAATGCCATATGCAAATCGCGGACCGTGATCATTGCTAGTCAGAGTAAGAGTCATGTTGCAACTGACGGTCAGCCAGTCTGTCTGTCTTGGTATCGAGCCCCAGCTGGGGTTCATGACCAGATATTTCTTTTGAATGAAAGTAACTGTCTTGTCTATGTGGAGCGCCCTCTCTGACGACAGGTCGGGTCTGTCATTTGTCAGTCTGTATTAATAAGTCCACTGTCTGTATTTATATATTGTGACATGTTGCGCAACGGAAACCCCCCCACCAGCAGTGACGCGGCGGGTGAGTCAGCGCTCCCCTCCCTCCTCTCTCCGCACGGTCACGTAACGCGCAACGCGCGGTGACGTAACAGGATGACGTGGCACTCATTACGGAACAGGCAAGCACTGCGGCTATATAAAGGAACTGCACAGCGGCTGCGAATCAGTTGTAATGTGGGGAGTCGCCGAGTTGTAACGTAACAGTCGCCGAGTGTGTTATCAACAGTTCTCCAGTCAGCCGACTACTGTTGGAGTATAGCAGCCGTCGCGGAAAGAAGATCCGGACGTGTGTGTGATTGTGTAATTGGGAGCGTGTGATACAGTGATACCTAGCTCCCCTACTGTCAACGTGTAGACTACTGAACACAGAGTGAACTGATTTACGCGTAGGGTTATAAATCGTGAAGCCCCGCAACAGTGTTAACAGATTAATGCGATTAGGGTTATAAAGTGTGAAACCCCGCAACTGTGTAATAATTAATTGTAGCCGTTACTTGTAGGTTGTTGAATAAACCAATTAACGATCTCTACGGCATATTCAGTGACGAAACACGTTACAACTGGTGTCAGAAGTGGGATTAGAACTTACACACGTGACCGACGAGATTCGATCTCAAGACACGTGACAATTTGGTGTCAGAATTTTTACGAGCTTAAACACGCCTCTAAGAATTAAACTTACGACTGTTTCGACTATTTTACTGCTACAAAATGGAAACAGAGCAGTTGTTGGAACTCCTGCGGAAGGAATTGAGGGCCCAGAGAGAAGCTGCCGAGAAAAGGGCTGACGACAGGTAGAAAGCCTGGCGAGAAAGATGGCCGCCATGCGAGAAGAGCTTGTCGCAGAAACGGAAGCCACCAGAGAAGAAACAAGAGCTATCCAAGCACGGACCGAAGCCATGCGAGAAATAATGGGCACCAGCCACACGGAGATGGTGTACGCATTTAAACCCGAAAGAGGCGTAAAGACGATAGCCTGTCAAGAGATGGAGGCATACTTAGAAGAAGAAAAGCCGGCCCCAGTGGACATGAAACCTGAGGCGGAACAACAAGAAGAGGTCCCTGTAGACGACGTCGCAGTGATACCGGTCAGTGAACCTGCAGATGAATTGATGCCGATTACCCAAAAAGAGACGGTGGCCTGCCCAGTGGACTCGAAACCTGCGGCGGCACAACGAGAAGAGGTCCCGATAGTGATACCGGTCGGAGTGACGACGGCCTGCCAAGAGATGGGCATGTCCAGAAGAAGAAGTGCCGGCCTCAGTGAACAGGAAACCTGAGGCGGAAGAACTACTAGAGGTACCCATACAAGACGCCGAAGTAATGCCGGTCGGAGAACCGAAGAAGAAAAGGCGCAGGGACCGACATCGACGAAATATAAAGAATTCGACACGGGAAAACTGTGGACCCCGGATGAAGTTGGCTGCCCCTGCAGGAAGACATCCCGTCGCGCGACAGTAGCACGACGTTGGAGAATTGTCTTCAAGAAGGAAATTCCCCTGGGAACCTTCGAATGCCAGCGGAAAGAAGTGACAGCCACCGGAATAAAGATTACACGCTGTGTAGGACACAGGCGTATGGGACAAATCAAGAATAAGGTCGCACCGGAAATCACCAAGAAACGGACGTTCGGGAAGAGACTGTGGAAAGGCCCGGAACGCAACACTGGCATCAGGAACCGAGGGCTGAGACAGCAACTACCATGCAGAAATGAAGTGAAGGACCTAGGCGGCGGACAGCCGCGATATGTGAAGAAACCAGACCTGAGGAAAACTGCAAGACTGCAGATCGACAAGCGAGTAGCCGGATTTTCTGTCGGCCTACGACACGGCAAGAATTGGACTTTGTGGAGGGGACGACCCCCTCAAAAACGAAAAAAGACGCAGGGTACAGAAGAGGAACCGGTAATGTAGAAGAACCGGCCTCCCCAGAGAGAATGAATGTGCCATAGAATGAAAGTGATGGATGAATGGGACAAAACTGGATCTTCTGGCGAGCTGAAAGGAAACCGCTCGAGACGAGTTAGTCTTAAGAGGGGAGCGGTTGTAACGGCCGGAGAACAGATGCTGCAAGAACAGCCTCCCAAGAAAATGAACGGGGATACACCGTTAGACCATTCGGGACGAACAGCCTTAAGGAGGGAGCAGTGTGACATGTTGCGCAACGGAAACCCCCCCACCTGCAGTGACGCGGCGGGTGAGTCAGCGCTCCCCTCCCCCCTCTCTCCGCACGGTAACGTAACGCGCAACGCGCGGTGACGTAACAGATGACGTGGCACTCATTACGGAACAGGCAAGCACTACGGCTATATAAGGGAACTGCACAGCGGCTGCGAGTCAGTTGTAATGTGGGCAGTCGCCGAGTTGTAACGTAATAGTCGCCGAGTGTGTTATCAACAGTTTTCCAGTCAGCCGACAACAGTTGGAGTATAGCAGCGTCGCGGAAAGAAGAACCGGACGTGTGTGTAATTGTGTAATTGGGAGCGTGTGATACAGTGATACCTAGCTCCCCTACTGTCAACGTGTAGACTACTGAACACAGAGTGAACTGATTTACGCGTAGGGTTATAAATCGTGAAGCCCCGCAACAATGTTAACAGATTAATGCGATTAGGGTTATAAAGTGTGAAACCCCGCAACTGTGTAATAATTAATTGTAGCCGTTACTTGTAGATTGTTGAATAAACCAATTAACGATCTCTACGGCGTATTCAGTGACGAAACACGTTACAATATATACGCATATACACACTTATTCCTTACTTCAATGTACAATATATACAAGGCCTCTGTCAGTCCAGGCTAGGTACAGAAGATTATGCCCTTTTCTTCTTCTTCTTTTCCTAGTATTATTAGCTACCACGGAAGTCTAGTCACTTGAACGGTCGTATGCCTGACCGCCGCCAAGTTTAAGCGTCTTATACTTTCTGTGGCGGGCTTCGCCTTGTCCGATGTTGCGAACATTCTCATTTTCATGATTTTGTATGACTTCTGCTTGTTGCCTGCATAATTTTGATATGTGATCATATACGTATGGGATTTTGAATGCCATGTGCAAATCGCGGACCGGTGTGCGCCTTGGAAAATTGCCAATGGTGCGGAGAACCTTGTTTTGCAGGCGCTGCAATTTCACTAGATGGGTGCCTGGCGCAAACTCCCAGGCGGGACTAGCATAAGTCATTACAGATCTAATAAGAGCTTTGTGGAGGGTCAGCTTAATGTTAGCGCTCATCGCTCACTTTTGAATAGGGAGTAAATTCTAATGAATGTTCTGAAGTCCTTGGCTTCGATCATTTCTATGTGCAATCTCCATGTAACTCTCTTATCGAAGATTACACCTAGATATTTTGCTCTATTTACAAATGGAATATTTCTTCCATTTAGAGTAAGACAAGACTCAGGCGGTCGATGACCACGAGAGAAGTAGACCCCCCCCCCCCCGCCTTTATTTCATTTATTTTTTTTTTTTTTTACCTCCACTCA
>NW_019743669.1:292143-306906 GCF_002891405.2 Cryptotermes secundus
GCATTCATTTGGGATGCCGTCAATTCCGCAGGCCTTCTTTAATTTCAGGGATTTTATTAATTTCTGTACGTCACATGGCCTGATCCTTTGAGGGGGGTTTTGGTCTACGATTTCTAGCAGAGCTTGTACTCTAGCCTCCACCCGCCGTTCATAGTTATCGTCACACAGGTCATGTGGCGTGACCTGAATTTCCAAACAGTCGGCAGTTTCGTTGGCTTCATAAGAAGTGTGAAATTTAAGGCAAGAAGAACCATGAATAGCATTTAGTGCCATTGGTCCGTCTCTCTTTAAGAGAGATCTCGCAATGGGCCATATACCCTGAGGCGTGACTTCAGCGTTATCTATTTTTGTTTCCCACCGTACAAGTGCCCTTTTTGGGTCATTCGTCTGATTGATTTGGTGACCCAATTGACTGCCGCTTTATAAGCTGGATCCCTGGTTTCTTGCCACAATTTTCTTTGCTTCTGCTTGTATTTTATCAAACGATCTAGACCAGGTGGATCTTGTTTATATCCGAAAGTGTAACTTTATTTGTCGACAGCCTATAATCCGAAGCAATAGAGGCTGCAAAGTCGCGTGCTGCTTTATCGGTTTCTACCCCCGAATTAATTTCTAGTTTAGGTGATATTAATTCAGAGGCGAGGCTTCGAAACCACTCCCAATCTGTAAATTTCTCAATAGGTTCGAAAGTTCCTGGTCTTAACGTAATCTAGTATGTGGAATCCTATTGGTAGGTGATCTGAATCCAAAATGTCAGAGACGATGAAATCCGACACTCCGATATTTTTGTGAACCACAATGTATAAAACGTCACCATTTCACGCAGGGGAATAATGAGTGGGGCACTGTGGCGCTGAGATTTGGAAATCACTCTTATCAAATAAATCAACGAGTTTCAAGAATGAAGGGTTTTAAACTCTGCTTTTCCAAAATGGGTGCTTAGCATTCAGATCACCTGCCAAAATAATCTTAAGTCTCCACATAGACAAGACAGTTACTTTCATTCAAAAGAAATATCTGGTCATGAACCCCAGCTGGGGCTCGATACCAAGACAAACAGACTGGCTGACCGCCAGTTGCAACATGACTTGGACTTTGACTTTGAATATGATATTAACCTAGGAGTGAGTGTTGTCTGTTAGACCGGCGAAACTGCGTGTTAATATGTGGGATATTCCCGCAATATGTATACTGTTATGCCTCAAAAGTTATGTACAAGTAGATATGTTTTTTAGGTATTTTGGAATAAGGGAATCTAGACTTTAAGATTAAGAAATAGAAATAATTAAATTTACTAGGAAGCGGGAATTTGCAAAGAAGTGTCACACGAGTAGTGAGGCAATGGTTCTGTAATCAGAATGTTAGCACGACAGCGTAATAACTCTGACAATAAGAAAGAGGCTATGTGAAGTAGAACATAAAGCACAAAGGGCATTAGGAAATCGCTGAGTCAGAGAGGGCGGTGGACCTTAAAGAGCCAACCCTCTTTCGACAAACAGCCAATGAGTGGGCCACACCGACCTAAAATCACGTCAGGATTAGCGGGTGAATACACCCCCGGAACCCAGCGAGTCGACAAAAAGAGAGCACAAAAACGTTGGAGGGATCAATCAGAAAAAATATTATTATTAATTGTCAATAGTGTGCGGCCGGAGGCTATCGCCGAGAGAAAGATAGCGATGAGTAGATATTGGGTGGCTGTGTGTGCCCGTTGCATCAGTACAAGTAAGTGGACCTACTTCCCGTGTCGTAGCTTTACGGCACGTAAAACAACCTCATATCTCCAAAGGAGGTCATTGAGTCAAAATTACGGACGTTTCCCGCCCAACAGCAGTCTTTAATACCTCTGGTAGATGGGGGAAGCATTATAGATACCTCTCAGCTAGTACAGCCGGTCTCGCCGGCTGGGCGGGACTGACGGTAAGCACCAGTACCGGTAGGATATAGAGACTGGTAGAATATCATAGAGGGAAGCACAATAGATGAAACTGGTCGCGGTGCATGGGGAAACCCACCCTCTCTAAATAACTAACTAACTAAGTGGACCTACTTCATATAAGCCATGAACATTAAGTGTGATAATATTAAAGTGCAAACCCCAGGGAGAGAAAATGAAGGCTAGATGGACTGGGTTTAAAGAGAAAAGAGACAGAGGTATAGGATACCCAATAGCAGGGTGACAGGAGTAGAACTCATGTATGTAGGACAGGCTAATAACCCAAATATAATGCGAACCGACAAACGTCGGCAAATTGTGTATATAAGATGTATATAGCGATATAGATGAATAGAATAGGATAGGAATAAGGCGTGATGTTAATGTAACCTAGCCTTCCCTCAAGTGTTTCCATCCTTCCTGAATGCTCCCGCATTTCCCCGAATCCTTTATGAGAATTGCAAACTCAAGCCAAGGCGGCATCTACGTCAGTTTATAATAAATTTCCCGAGCCCCCGCCCCTGGAGCTGTCCAATTTGGAGGCAGCGGTGGGATCCAGTCAACGAAGAGTTGTCTGACGGAGTGCATAAGTATTATGTAACCACCCACCCCTAGTCGCTACGGCAGTACATATACACATACTAAAAGAACTAAACGAGGTGTCTTTAATTTTATAGGGTCAATTTCCAAAATCGTATTTGGTACTTGTCAAGTGAAGACGCCGATTATTATCAAAACAAATTAAGCTAATTGGAGTCAGAGCAACTTTCAGTGCGAAAGGTAGCCAAGGGGCAAACGACTGTTGTGCGTTCCACATTGCAGACGGTAAATTACACATTAGTCGATATTGCAGCCAATGAACTGCAAATAAACGAGAATTCGAGAACAATGCAGAAGCAAGTAAATGAAAACGTGGAGAAGACAAACAAAGTGTTTTCGCAAACCACTCTTTTGATTGCAATTAACCAACACATGATAATCATTAAACATTTAATTGATCAGCTGAAGGAAAGGTATGACAAATTGTTATTTGCAATTATGTATGCACAGAAAGGAATATTATCACCCCAAATAATCACCCCTTGAGATATTATAAGTGCTTTCAGGATTCCCATTCTATTCTTCCTCGTAACCTTTCCTTGCCTATCACCGCAAGAGTGGCTTACGAGCATGTATTGATTAAAATAATTTATATTGTGTTGTATTTTAGCGTCCCTTTGAACTGATTTTCATCCATAATATGTATACAGTTGCCGTCTTGTAGTGCATTCAAATTCACCTGTTACTTCACATGTTTCGGCAACATAGTACCATCATCAGGTGCCCTAATTACGCTAATCTATTTCATTGCTTGTCTTTTTAAAATTATTTAAAAAGTATTTAAAAAGTGCGTATTTGTCAACTATAATAAATTTACACACACTAAAACTTGTTAAGATTATTCATCTCATGTGTCATAATTAAAACTTGCGTGTGGTTCTTCCACTATGGGGGTCGTTTTTCTTATATTCTGTCTAGACCGTGTCTTGTGATGTGATTACAACACTCGCANAATATATGATCAACTAAACAGGACTGCCGCATTCATTGAGTTGTGCTGGACATATTCATCACTTTCAAATTATGCAACAATTTATATATCATTCGATCAAGGTGGAATTTCCCAGTGTCTCTTTATATATTTCACGCAGTTTCATGTTTTCAAAAGTTCTCTCTGTGCAACGATTTGCTGTCCTCACAACGGTGACTATGTAGAGAGTAGTTTAAGTTCACCGACGTTTCGGAGAAGCAAATTGCCCCTTTCTGCAAAATCTGAGAGCTAATAAAGAAACCAGCTTCCTTATTGCTGGTTACTTGCTTAGCTTTACTTTCCGACGATGAAGACGGACGCGATAAATTCCTCCGAAAAAGTCACTGGGCTAACACTCGATGTTATGACCCAAAAGACCATATCCTTCAAGATAAAATGTTACCTTCTTAACATCTTATGAACGACCTATGAATTCTTATTGTCATAAATGCAAGAAAACCTGACATCTTCTCCCTACCTGTGTTCAGGTGTGAAGAGACAAAATATTTAAAATTCGTAGGTCTATATCTGCTTACGGATTTGTAAAGTTCACAGTTCAGGATGAGATGAATATTTGAGCGTGTTACGAAATACCGAGTCGAAATTAAACATAAACTTAAGAATAGGTTTTAGGGTAGGCCGGGATTATTCTCTAGCAAGCTTAAGTTATGGGATATTTGGTAGAACATAATGTAGATTACAATAGTATCATTAGCGCCATTTCATAATTTGTAGCCATGACACATAGAATATAAATATACTGTAACTTGTATCAGTGACTAAAGACGCAGCAGGTTTGAACCGATGAGTCGATTTATTGGACATTCACTACATATATATATATATATTATTTATTATACTGCAATTGGGTTTTAGCCCGGTGGCAGTAGTACACAATAGGACACAACAGACAAGTAACACACATTACACTAAGTGACAACACGTTCAAACAAAACACAATACACAAAACACAACAATAAGGACATCCTACCACAATGAATACAAACCAAATACGATTAACAACTACAACAATTACAGAGAAATACAAACAACTGCAACAAATACAACAACAATTACAGAGAGAGAGAAGAAAAAAATACAACACCCAAAACACAAACAAAAGGAAACCAACAGTCATGGATGCGCAATGTCATTTACTTCACTTCACTTCACTTCACTGCAATTTTTTTTTCTTTTTAATTATTTCCACCCCAACTTCACTTCGCCTCATTTATCACTTTCCTAACCCTTTGCCTAAAATTGCTTGGTTTACAGGACAGAGTACCTAAAGCATATGCAGATAGTTGGTTCCAGAGCTGTATGATCCTATTTACAAAGGAGTATTTCCCGATATCTGTCCGTTGCTTTCTACTCCTAATTTTCTTGCTATGATCACCCCTGCTCAGATAGCATGGTGTTGATAATCTGTCACATATAGCCTTCTAAGCCCGTTCTCCCGTGTATGCTTTGAGCATGCGAGCTATCTTTCTGCGCTCTGTCAAGGTTTCCCAGTTCGATTCGTTCCTATGGTGTGCAAATTTAGCCACTTTCTTTTGCACCTGGTCTAAATCATTTATCTGTCCCTCCCTGTAAGGATCCCAGCACGCCGCTCCATATTTCAGAATCGGACGCACTAAAGATGTGTATGCTAGACTTTTAGTTTTGCTATTTCCCTTTTTTAGAATACGCATTGTAAAGTGAAGTGCCTTCCAAGCTCTTTTCACAGTGTAATTAACTTGATCAGACCAGCTTAGGTCGCTGCGTAAAATTATTCCCAGATATTTACAGCTGCTCGCTTCTGGGATTACTGTGCCCCTTAACGAATAATTTAGTGGCTCCGTTACTAGAGCCCTCGTGAAACAAACTGCCTTACTTTTTTGAATTGTTTCATTTTTGGTCCGTTACACTATCAATCACAAATTGTCAATGAAAAATCCGTCGAGTGTAACAATAAATAAGTGACCTAAAAACATTGTTACACTCGACGGATTTTTCATTGACAATTTGTGCCTTACTTTTAGTTGGATTAATTTTCATCTCATTTTCAACCGCCCATTTCCCAAGTCCGTTCAGATCTATCTGCAACTTTTCCTTATCATTATTATTTTTAATTTTCCTATATATTATACAGTCAACGGCGAATAGCCTAATAGTTGACTCAATATTTCTCCAAATATCATTTACTTAGGCGAGGAACAGTAGTGGGCCCAACACACTTCCTTGCGGTACTCCTGACGTTGTTCTGACTTCCTCCGATAGTTGCCCTCCTACTATGACTCTCTGCGTACGGCCCAAAAGGAATTCCCTTATCCATATAACTACCCTTGAGTCCACTCCTGAGGCCGCAATTTTCGTAAGCAGACGATCATGACAAACTAAGTCGAAGGCCTTCGAAAAATCTATTACAATTGTGTCTATCCTACTTCCGTTATCCAGTGAGTCTGCAATGTCTTGGTAGACCGTGATTACTTGACTTTTACATGAATATCCCGGCCTGAAGTCATGCTGACCCTCAAATAACCAATCATTTTTATCCCATATTTTCCTCAGGTACGATGCTATAACGTCGTGAAGTAACAGGTGAAATTGAGTGCACTACAAGACGGCAACTGTATACATATCACGGATAATTTATATTGATGTGTTTCTAAATGACAATCTTTTTGGGGTACGTTCTGAAGATACCCTTGATGAACAGTACTGTGTACAATTTATACAAGCTGATTCCACTTCCCACGAAAATTAATAACAGTGAAAACACTTTCGTTTTCATTGAAAATGAATGGGACTTTCTTATGATAGATACACTGAAACAAATGTATGTTAAACTGAAAGAACTAGAATTAGATGAGTATAAGGTCATTTCGCCAGACTGGCTTTATGTAAGCAGACATTCCCTGTAAAATCCACACATGTACACCAGAAATGCGAGGTCAGAGCCCACTATAGCAATTCCGTTTGACTGCAATAAGAAAATCATTTTTCTTAAGGATGTAACCTGGTTACCCCACTCTCATAATAAGTGGATATTTGCCACATCACACTAGGAAAGGGTGACCATTATGTGTAATAACCTATAACCCAGTGACATAATTCTACCATGTACAGGTGTATTATCAATGTTTGGCAGATGTGATGCCTTAGGGCCAAACACAAAATTACAAACCCAAATTAGTTTCACAAGTAACAACCGATAAGGATTTTATTCCGAATGTAACACTGCATTATGATTGCTGTGAGCATTTAGAATCCAGAGTAAAGCTCGATACAATGAAATTCATACCAGAAGTATCGTTGGAAAATATTGTGTCATTCGAATGCGTTTAAACACGCTTGTCAGACTGTTGATCAGATAATTCAAAATGAAGCTGAATTGAATAGAGACCATAAAATTGATCATGTGAAATTCATTTCCTACCTGGGAATGGCAACTATGGTAGCCATGATGTTATTAATCTGTTGCTGTTTATGTAAAAAGTGTAACTTGTTTAGAAGTCTCTTGGACGATAACTGTTGTGGTAGAATCTGTATACGCCAAACGGTCATAAATCAAAGAGAACTCAAATCATCAGATGAAAATATTGTCGCGTATCGGGCGTATATCGCGACAAATAAATTCTCGATGTATTCGGTGTAGCGAATTTTATTTCACATTCGCACTTACAATCACCCAAATTACAGATTTACGATTACTGCTATCTGCAGTATCACAATTAGTACACTCCAAATGCCACAATACAACTGACTGGCTGACTTTACGTCTCGACTCGGCGACTGTTACTTTATAACTGACTGGTACCAGCTGTGCAGCTCACTTATATAGCTGCAGTGCTTGCTTGTTGCGTAATGAGTGCCACGTCATCCTGTTACGTCACCGCTGTTGATTCGCCTTGCATAGTTACCCGGTTACGGGGCTCGGCTATCTTCGGCTCCGCTCGGCTCTCTTCGGCTCCGTTCGTGACGTCACCGCGCATAGCTGCCAGGATGTGGGGTGATTACTCGCCTATTACGCGAGCGTTACGTTACCGCTGAGGGGTGGGAGGGGAGCGCTGACTCACCCGCCGCGTCACTGCTGGTGTGGGGGGGCTCGGCTTTGCGCAACATGTCACAATATATAAGATAGATTTCTTGATCAGGAGACTCACAGTCACAGCCTGCGATTGCTCCCAGCTACTATAAGTCTTGAGATGACAAAATTGGATCCAGCACCAATGGGAAGCACCCAGTCAGGCGGGCATAAGAATTATAAACGTAGATGGTAGACCGATGTTTCTGTAATCTGTAGTATATTAGCATATATATGTGTTGGGAAACGTTAGCACCTATTTTTGCAAATGTTTCCATCTTAGGAGGGGGGAGGTGTCGCAAAGGTTTGTATCACACCTGTAGTTTTAGGAACCCTGCGTCTAATGTCTGGGGTCATGCCCTCTACGAAAATCTATAGCCTGTCAAAAGGTTTACCTACTTCCACTTAAAAATGTTATATCTACACCTGCCATTTTCATAAATCAGTGAAGTCCTGGAATATTTCGTCTGGAATCTATCCTTCAACCAATGTTTGTGTAACTTGATATTCTGAGGGATTCATGTATCGAGACATTGGGCTGCAACTTTAGTTTAGATTAGTTTTAAGAAAAAGAGACGAGTTGAAGGGTGCATTTTTAGGGTTGTTGCAAGCAGAAGGCTGGGCAGACTTACGTCCGCCAGCGCTTGTATGTAATATACATACAGTTCAATAAATCCTCTATATTCTGTAGTGAGTATTTGCTCTTTGTGGTCGGAATATACGCTCAGGCAGCCACCTGACAATCATCATCAATGAATTATTAAGCTACCGCTCGGCCAACGTAATTCAGTCGACCCACCAACACCTTGGGTCACGACAACTATTTTGTTTCAAATTAACAAATCAAGCAAACTTATGAAGAATCCTTCAGCAGATGTTACTGTAGTGATAAATTTGGTATATGCTACAAAGCAATTCTTACAAGAATTCAGAAACGATGAACCATTTTAAGCACTGAGTTCGGAGCTAGTAGTCGTAGCGTGCGGGCGCATATTGCTTGTCTCTGGCACGGTGCGGAGTTAAAGTGGAAACGTACGGAACTGTGCCCCAATCCTTACAAAGTTCAAGCGTCATCAATCCAGTGATCTTTATTATTGTGTGTGATAAAACAAGGCTGATAAACCAACACTTTCAATCCTTCTAGTCATAGCATCGAGGAGTTAAACCAATTAAACTAACTCATAACGTAAGATAGACACTTACTCAACAGACCGCGCCCTAAGTGGTACAAAAAGTGTACTGGTGACAACAATGTGCACATTCGAAGTAATCAAGTGAGCACAGAACAACAATGAATCCACATCAACAAAACATGTATACGAACTCCTATCCTCCCCTTCCATTAGCGGCTTATCCAGGCCAGTTCTCGCAAATGATACAAAATACACCACAAATCACACAACCACAACATACGAGTTTCAGTGGTACGGTACCCGATCAACCACCATACGAACCGGCTCCTCAACTCTCCTTGCAGCAAATGCAGTATCAACCACTGCCTACTGTAGCACCCTACCCACCACAGCAGGGTCATAACCCCCAACAAATCGCGAGAATGTCATCGACCAGTGAAGATGAAAGAGACGACACGCAGGCAAACAATAACATTTCATAGCAACAAACGACAAGTAAAAACCGGAAGAAGATTACAAGGAAGGTAGCTATCCAAGAAGACAACAAAATACCCACCAACAACAGGTACAGAATATTGACGGTTGAAGGAAACAAAAGCCAAAACGCAGATACTACTACAAAGAAAATAAGGAAGCCTCCTCCAATATACATATACGGAGTAACAAACTACCCAGAAATGGTAATACAATTGAGAAACTGCTTAGAAGACGAACAGTATACAACGACGAGTTTAGCAAATAACACCATTAAGATCAACTGCAACATTGCTGAAAATTATCGAAAACTAATTAGATACTTAAAGGAACAAAATATTATTTATCACAGCTACCAACTGAAAGAAGATCGTGCCTACAGAGTGGTTATCAAACATCTTCATAACTCCATCCCAACTGCAGAAATAGCATCTGAATTAAACATTCTAGGCCACAAAGTGAGGAACATCATAAATGTCAGACATAGAGCCACCAAGCAACCCTTAAACCTCTTTTTCGTCGACCTTGAACCAGCAAACAACAACAAAGAAGTCTACAATATTGAAAGACTGCAAAATGTCAACATCAAAATAGAACCGCCTCATAAGACCAAAAATGGTATTGTGCAGTGTACGAGGTGTCAACTTTAGGGTCATTCCAAGTCTTAATTGCAATAGACCATTTGTGTGTGTGAAATGCGGAGGGCAGCACAGTACTGAAAGCTGTAAAAAATCCAAGGAAACACCAGCCACTTGTGCATTGTGTGGAGGAGGCCATCCCGCCAATTATAAAGGATGTGAGTACTATCACAGGCTAATCCAGGGAAAACAAACAATAAAGGTTAGAGCCACCAACCCATCAATCTCAAACAATGTAAATACCAGACCCAACATTTATATGGGCAGTTATCGAAACCAAAACAGAACATATAGTAATGCAGTTAATAACATAAATCCAAATAATGTCAATACACTAGAACCATCAAACAACATAGATGCTAATACACCAGAACTAACAAACAGTCCTCTAACACAATTTCTTAATGAATTTAAAGCCATGTTCAATCAATTAATGCAACAAAATAACATGGTCATTAACATGCTAACAACGCTAATTAGCAAACTAGTACACTAATGGCCAAGTTCCTAAGAATAGGGCTGTGGAACGCCAACGGCCTTGAACAGCATAAAGAAGAAGTCAAAACGTTCCTAATAAACAACCTCATAGATGTATTCTTAATAAGCGAAACCCACTTTACAGAAAGAACCTACTTCAAAATACCAAACTGTGTAACATATAATACCAATCATCCTGACGGCACCGCCGACGGCGGTACTGCGATTCTCATTAAAAGTACGATCCAACACTACGAGATACCGAAATACCAGAAAAATTCTCTACAGTCCACCGCAATAAAAGTAACCACATTATCATATGAGCTGACAATTGCAGCAGTTTATTGTCCACCACGACACAATATTAAAATGAATCAATTCCAAGAATATTTCCAAACATTAGGCAATAAATTTATAGCCGGAGGAGATTATAATAGCAAATATTCCAGGTGGGGTTCACGCCTGGCAACAACCAAAGAGAGAGAACTTCTAAAAATTTTAGAACACAGTAGACATTCATACTTATCAACAGGCACCCCAACGTATTGGCCAACTGACCCACAAAAAATTCCTGACCTACTAGACTTTTACGTTACAAATGGAATCAATTCAACATACACTGACATCGTACCCAATTACGACTTATCATCTGACCACTCTCCAATTATAGCAACAATTGGAACATCAGTAATATACAAGAAACCTCCACCTAAACTACACAACTCTCGAACAAATTGGGATACTTTCCGTAGTATACTACACAACAGCATCGACCTAAAAATTCGACTGAAGACGACAGAAGAAATCGAGTACACTACTGAAACATTCATAAACAAACTACAACAAGCTGCACAACAGTCAACGCCAAAACTTTATACACGGAAAATAAACCAAGACATACTGCTTGAAATTAAAAAACTGATAGCGGAAAAAAGGAAAGCCAGATCAAGATGGCAACGAACCCACACACCAGCTGATAAATTGGCTTGCAACCACACAAGTCACAAATTAAAAAACAAGCTCAGAAAAGTCAGGAGCGAAGAATTTGAGCAATACATAACGAAAGTAAGTAGAACAGATAATTCGATATGGAAACCAATCACGAACTCAAAAAAAAACCTAAAACTCCAATGCCACCAATAAGAAAAAACACCAATGAACCATGAGCAAAAAGTGACGCTGAGAAAGCTAAACTTTTTGCAGAACACTTGGCTTCCGTATTCCAACCAACAGATACAGTAATCGACCAAGAAATAGAAAAAAGTCTATTAAACCCACATATAACACATACAACCATCAAAGCAATTACGCAAAAAGAAATAGCTGATGAAATTAAGCTCCTAAATCCAAAAAAAGTCGCCTGGATTTGATCTGGTAACGGCCAAAATGATGAAAGAATTGCCTAGAAAAGGGACAGTGATGCTAACCTACATATACAACGCTATTCTACGACTAGGATACTGGCCAAAATGTCTCAAAAAGGCACAAATCATCATGATCGGTAAACCTGGAAAAGACCCGACAGATGTCTCGTCGTACAGACCCATCAGTTTACTGCCAGTAACGTCAAAACTTCTTGAAAGACTGCTACTTCGCAGAATAAACGCAAGATTTGCCTCCAAAAAACTGGATACCTGACCACCAGTTTGGGTTTCGCCAGAAACACTCCACCGTGCAACAAGTTCACAGAATTATACAAGCCATAAACAAAACGTTCGGACACAAACAATACTGCAGTGGAGTATTCCTCGACATCAGTCAGACTTCCGACAAGGTCTGGCACCCTGGACTTATCTACAAAGTCAAACATGTATTTCCACCGGCTTACTTCAATCTTCTAAAATCATACTTGAGTAGGAGAACCTTTCAAACCAAAGTAAATGAAGAGAAATCTGACTACTTTCCTATCGGTGCAGGAGTACCACAAGGCAGCGTCCTTGGACCACTGCTGTATGTCCTGTACACGTCAGATCTACCGATGGCACAAAATGTCCTAATAGGGACATTCGCAGACGATACGGCCATCCTTACTAGCCACGCAGATCCTCAAACAGCCTCAACTACTACACAAAACTACTTAAATACTCTCCAACAGTGGTTAACAAAATGGAAAATGAAAGTGAACGAGAATAAATCCGCACACATATCATTCACCCTCCGAAAAGAAATATGCCCAGCAGTCACAATAAACAACATACAGATACCACAAAAGCAAACAGTAAAATATCTAGGCCTACACTTGGATGCTAAACTGACATGGAAACAACATCTCGCAAAAAAGAAAAAACAAATAAACATCAAGACAATGGAGCTACAGTGGTTACTGGGAAGAAATTCACGACTATCTATAGACANTCTCATGGAACAACTCCTGAACCAGTAAACAACAAAAGACTCAAAAAACTGTGGCAAAGTGAACTACTCTTGAGTTAATGTATTGATACTAATTATAGATTATACAGGTGATTTCGCTGGATATCAACCTGTTCATGCCACTAGTCATTAGTATATCTAATGAGTAATCAGCACTTTAGCTTATAGAATTGTGTAATATTCTGATTGCTAAAATCTAAAATAAAATAAAAAAATTTGTAAGCGCTCATTAAGTCATCTGAAAAATTCCTCTAAAATTAGATATTTATCATATTTTTCCTTAAGTACAAGTAGGACAAAAGCAGCGTTTGTTTAACAATGGACGTACAGATAACCACTGAGTGGAGGAGCAAAATTCCACATCATATTTTAATGCAATAATGGATGTTGCTGCGGCTTCTTCCGACGAAGAGGTTGAAAAGCCCGATTTTTACAACGAAGTGTTTGGTGTTTTGACTTGCACAGAAAGACTAAAGTCCAGGTGCAAGTCAACTGTTAAATGTTCGTAAAAATTTAGAAACTGCAGTAATGGGATCAAAAAATCATACGTGAATCATGAAGAGATATACTCAGAAACAAACACATTTCTAAGAATGGAAGCAAAGAATCAATGACCTGGCAGCCCTTTTTGTCAATATATTATTGTAAATTCTTCAATAAAAATATTTCCAAATCAGTGACCGCATTTTAATTTTGCAGTATATTATTGTATATTCTTTAATAGAAATATTTCCAAATTTCTTTATTGCAATGCGAATTTGACCCACTTTACCGGTTTCAGTAGCAAGTGCAGAAAAAAATGTTTTCTAAGTCGAAGCTTATAAAAACCAAACGCGAGTTCCGGGCACGGTTGGACGAGACGAGACAGACGAGGGCCGAGCGGGGAAAGCCATCAACGATCGTCGCGAGGACAGCTCAGCCACCGAAATTCAACGGAAATTCAACGTGGAGCGTGTTCCGGCGGCAATTCGAGACCGTAGAAGAACACAACCAATGGAAGGACAGGGAAAAAATCAACATACTTCATCACCGCTCTGAAGGGCCGGGCGGCAGAAGTGCTACCCGGCATTCCGACAAATACAACTTACGATGAAACACTTCGGGGACTGGAGAACCGTTTCGGGGACCAACACTTTGCAGCTGCTTACCACTGCCAGTTAAGAATAAGGACACAGAAACCTGGTGAACCCTGCAAGACTTTGCCACGGCCATTGAACTGCTTGCCCTTCGTGCCTACCCGAATCTGCCTACAGACCACATAGGAAGAGAAGCAGGAAAAGTGTAGGGACCGAAACCAGCGAAGTATGAGGAATTCGACATGGGAAAAGTGTGGACCCCAGAAGAAGTTGGCCGTAGCCCGCAGAGGAACTAGCCGCCGTGTAGAAGTGGCACGGCAGAAGAAAATCAGCAGGAATGTGTCTCGCTGTGCGACAGTGGCATGGCGCAAGAGTAACATCTTCAAGAAATCTACGACTTAGGAAATTGTGGACCGTGGCACGAATAGGCTGCCGACAGAAACATGACTAGTCGTGCAGGTGCGACACGGCGCAAGGGAGATCCCGTATAGAAATATTCAACCAGGGTCAATGCTGGACAAGAAGCCTGGAAAGGAAGGACAGGAACCATGATAGGACAGAAGTCCGGGAGGAGGCGTCAGCCGCAACGGAAATGCAGCGAAGGCATAAAGAACCAGGACGTGGAGGAACTGCTTATATACGTTAAAAGTCAGTAATGATCGATTCTCTGGTTTAACTTTAGTTTCAATCAAAAATGAACCCAGTCCTTGAACTATTTTGATTTAATCGACGATTTAGCTCATGTGAAAACTCGAAAGGTTAAGGTGTGAAACCATTTTAGTTGCACTTTCATAAATAATCATTAATTTTCGCATTAGTCTACTTCAAATGCAAAATTTTTCGTACTGTATATTACTGTATATACTGTACTGTATATATATAGTGTGACATGTGATCCCTACCTCCCCGGCGGTAACGTAGCGCTTGCGTAATAGGCGAGTCATCACCCCACCACTCTCCCCGCGGTGACGTCACCAAGGGATATCGCGGTCGCTAGGCAACACGGATAAACAGTGATGC